>NC_061113.1:84087811-84179861 GCF_002878395.1 Capsicum annuum
CAAAGATCTTCATCTTGAATTAGAGGATTTAGGGCTACCTCAGGCTCTAATAGAGATTGTATCTGTTTTATCCTTTTGAGATTCAACACCAGGGATCCAAAGTTTTTTTGTGTATACTTAACATCAAAGGATTAAATTGGTTCATCTAGTAGTGCTCAGGACAGAGTTGACATTATTAGTTCTTAATAGGGTTCCTTATCTTTTTTAGAGTATGAGAATGGGTTTCATGAGTTGGAAAAGAATATTCCTATGCTATATCCTTCAGAGCATGATATGGTGTATTAATTTATTAGAAGATTAGAATTTCCCCTCTGTTTGCCATCTGAGCATTTGATAGTACTTTCTCTTAGGTTATTAATCATGTAAGAGCCATAGAGAGAGAATGTATGGAGACATATAGAGATGGTGGTAAGATTTTATGTTGTCAGTACAGTATTATTGCTATTATATCCAGGAGTAAGGATACTCCTAATAGAGGTCGAATTCGCTTGTAACCTATTTATTCTATACAGGTATCATTTTAGAGTATGGGTTGCTCTAAGGTTACTCATGGTTGAAGCAGCGAACAGAGTTCTCATCAAACCTTGTGGATTATTTAGTATGGGAATTTAGGAAATGACAACAATTCTGGATCAGCTGTAGTAGCATTACAGAGTGTTCCACGAGTATATTTGATTGTGTCAATATTGGACATTAGTCTAACAAGTGATGCAAGTTAGTTTTCTAAGTAGAGTTAGAATATGCTTCTCATAAGACTTTAGTTCCTGAAGTGTGTTGTATTGAAGGAAGGATGACATTTCAGTAAAGAGTGCCCTCGACGTTATTTGTTCAGCCAATTGGGGTTAGCTCATGTTTCTTGCTAAGTTAGGTCTTCAGGAGTTTTCTACAACTGCAGAGAGATTGGCCACTGGTATATAGAGTTTCCCTAATGTGGGATTATTAGTCATTCAACTTATTTAGGTCAGTGTTATAATATTGTGACACCTTTAGTTAGAGGCAGTGTACTTAGTGCCTCTATTGATGATTCAGATACTTCTTCTGAGCTTAGACTCGCTCAGATTCGTACTCCTTGAGCACTTTAATCATGTGACTCAGATTCCACCATGATAGGTGCACATTTATTTCTTGCCTTTACCCTTTTTATTTGAGTGTATTGCGGTTCTCGTACCCATTTATGATTGTATTCCTTAAAAGGTTTATAATGTTCATTATGTACCTTGATATTGAATTAATTATTATATGAAAACCCTCATTTATTATTTCTTATAATAGAGGATTGAGTGGATCAGTGTTGATATTTTATTTGGGATGAACATTTGGGTTTGATTCCTATTTACCTTGGCATATTGGCCTTCTTATTGCCTTATAGTGGTACAGTAACGACCCAATTTTCTCGAACCGGAATGTCACATAGTGCTCAAGATCCCATAGGAGCACAAGCTAACCCTCTACTAATATCTGTACCTGAACACTGCATAATATAGATAATAAATGTCGAAATAGGCCAAAGGTTCAAAACATCAAAAAAATACTCAAAATTGAAAACTGAAACTGATACATCTGTCTGAAAAGCCTTTAAATTGTCTGAGCTATGGAGTAGATGGGACATGTCCCTAACTAACTTCGTCTACTGAAAATAAAAAAAATTTGAGACAATAATGATAAAAGGATCATCCTTAAATGTACACGACTCACTGCTATGTCGACTGTTGCTTACTGGGACTGAGCTGCTAAGGGTAGTTTGGATCTCATGCTTCTGAACCTATGGTGTCAAATAAAACACCATAGCGCAAATGGATCAGTACGGGAATGTACCGAGTATGAAGATAAGGTAAGTCTAAATGCAAGGGATTATGCATGAACAATTACTTAACTGAATAATCATGAGAGTACTGAATGAGAACACATGCATGAATGCACCCTCCATAATAGAAATCATTGTGACTCGAAATACCAAAACTGATTTACTGAATCTACTCATATCAATGACTTAATTCTGAGATTTCTACTCTTGACTGACTGCATCAGAGATCAAGCCTCTCTAACGGATGATTTCGAAATATACTATCAGTGATATGAAAAGATCAGGTCCAAATTTGACAACAAGAATACTCAATTAAATCTGAGACTGACATTAAGCCTATCTGATGGGTGATCTCTAGATCTGATAACAAGAATACTCAATAAAATCTGAGACTGAGATCAAGCCTATCTGACGGGTGATCTCTAGATCTGATATCAACAATACTCAATTAAATATTAGACTGAGATCAAGCCTAGCTGACGGGTGATCTCTAGATCTGATAACAAGAATACTCAACTGAATCTGAGACTGAGATGAAGCTTATCTGACGTGTGATGTCTAGATCTGATAATGAGATTACTCAACTGAATCTCAGATTGGGATCAAGCCTATCTAACGGGTGATCTTGGGATCTGATAATTTGATTACTCAACTAAATCTGAGACTGAGATCAAGCCTATCTGATGGGTGATCTTGGGATCTAATAATGAGATTACTAAAATGAATATTAACTGAGATCAAGCCTATTTGACAGGTGATCTCTAGAACTGATACTGAATAACATTATATAGGACAAAGCCTATCTGACGGGTTGTCCATGAATCAATGGAACTATCTGCATTCCTCACTGAGATAGATGACTACATCTGATAGTGCTGATTTTTTAAGATTGATACTGAAACTGCAACTATGGGAAATATTCAGTTAATTGATATGCCCCAAATCTCAGTTGGTGGGTTCCAACCTATAACCCCAGCTGGAAGGGTGTCAATACCATGCCACGGGTAAAGACCTCTCTCGTCAAGCCTTTCTGATGGGTGACCCTCATGGAAGTTAAGCCTAAGGCGATATAATAGTGGAGACTATCTGACTGGTGACGAGCCTTTCTCGATGGGTGACTCCTGCATCCTGCACTGGCTAAGCAGTTCTGGAGTTCAGGGATTGCTCCTAATAACTCTGCCGCTCTGACAGGGAGCCGCCATCCCTGCCCTCGCTTGGTGCTATCTCCTACTCCCAACTAAAAGTTTCTGAACTAATTCTTAAATGAACACAAACTAAGCTGAATCTGATACTGATCATGTTTCTCAAATGCTCTGACTAAGTTAAGCTAAATTCACTTGGTTCCATATCTGATAGAAAACTACTGAATCTCGTTATTCGACTGAACAACACTGAGCTCAGGATAGATTACTAGAATACTACTAGGGACTGAACTGAACACTTGAATACTACTAGATCTGAGCTGAGTAAATAACTGAGGCTAGATTACTAGCAATACTGAGATTACGGTGATTACAGAGATTACTGAGATTTCTTAAGTATTGTATCTGTCTGAGAATACAGAGTTTCATAACTCTCTGAGTTCTGAGATTCATGGCTCGACTAGAATTATCATGAAAACTGACAAGGGCTCTAGACAACAGCTAAATTGTTAGGTATAAATACCCCTTGGACTCGATAACATAAAAGTAAAACATAACCATTCTTGAATAATCAACACCATGGATAATCATTCACCATCACAATTACTAAGGTATCACTTCAATCATTTAGGAATCCTAAACATGTAATAACATAGAGGGACATGCTATTGGATCATACTCAATTCAACAAGGCCTTGCATTAAGCACTTCGCACATATTTAAGTCTTGGCATATACCAGAGAACACATAATTGGGAACTTCATGCTATCATGTTACAATTCATTCATCAAACACTTAGCATGTACTAAAGTCTTAGCATGTATCAAAGAGCACATAATTGGGCAATTTCATGCCACAACTCAATCACTAAGTCTTTTCAACAAACACTTAGCATGCATGGGCTTACACACAATTGGGGATTTCTAGTCAACAAGCTATAATGGCTCTAATCCATTCACATAAGAATTTTATCAAGCATATGGGGAGCATTCTTTGGTTATTCAACAATTTCTACACTTAATTGACATGAACACACCACTTAACAAACAACTTGAAGAGGGTTTATCATGAAAATCACATAAATACGACATACTAGGGTCAAAGCTTAAAGCTTGGAACAAACATGAATCACAACCATTAACAACATGAACATCAATTTCAACTCACATCAATCACAAAAACTCATAAACATAGAATCTTTGACATTTAGAAAAAGGGTTCTTGAGCTTCTTGGATAAAAGGGACCCAAGAATCAATATCTACATACCTTAGAGAAACTCTTTCTTGAAAGTCCTTGGAGAGATTCTTGATTTCTTGATTTCTCTTCAAGAAGAAGGAAAGATTTTGATTTTTGTAGAAACCCTAGATCTTGTTCTTGAACAACTTTGATGGAAAACTATTATATTTTGGGTCAAATGAGGCCAAATCCCGTGTTAAGGAGTATATATAGGGATTGGTAAAAGACCTTTTTCTCTCCTAGAATTAACTAAAAAATCCCGATTTTATATGCTGGGTCTATGTGCCATAATTTCCCCAGCTCATTGGAAATTGGACGATCAAAAAATTGCTTGATGGCACGACGCGGTGGAATCGCGTTGCCACCTTGGTTGCAAACTAAAAAGGCACCGCGATATGGTGGAATCGTGTTGGTGCACTGGAAATTGACAATTCTAAAATTAAGCCTTGGCGTGATGTGCCAAAATTGCAGAGGATCACTAAATTTTGATGATTGCAATTTTGGCACACTCCGCGACGCACTATAGTTCCAGGTGGCACACTATCTCACTAAAATAGCTCTAACTTTTTACCCGAGTGTCAGATTTGGGTGAATTTTGTATCAATGAAAATCTTATTCAATTCACTACGTGATAAAAAGTTAATAGTGGGGAAATTCTACAAGGTTCAAAATATTTCTCACAAAGGAAAAAGCTTCTCAACCTTTTAGGGCCGGATTAACACTTCACTGAACATGCTCTATGGCTCAGACTACTAGAGAATTTTGCAGAGTCTTGCAGGTACTTGTTATTAATTTTTATTTTTTTTGGTACCACTTATCCTTTATATTGATCTTTGTATTGAGGTTGTTATTGTTGTCATTTTTTGATGCGATTGATCCTTGCTTGGTAGATGGCTACACTATTAGTATCTAGGTAAAATTTTCCCTTCCTCCCACTTCTTATTCATTGGCTTGGACAGCTAGCTTAGTTGGATGTTTTCTATTTTATAGCAAGGTGAGGTTGGTTATTTTTCACTTCTTTTGGGAAAGCTAGACCGATTGTTGAGAGGATTATAGTATTGAAGGTATATTGACCTTCTGAGGTTTTATTATGATTTTAGAGTTAGCGATTTGGTTATATGGCCCATTTTTGAGTTTGGGATTCTTAGATTTACCTCCTAGTTTGTGAAGATTTTTTCACTGGATATCCCTCTCTATGTAGCCTATTTTTGAGGTTCACTAATTTGGGGTCCATTCTTTTAATTTGGCTACTTCATCACTCAATAAGAGTTTTGGTGTTGATATCAAGAAGATTTGGATTAGTTTTTTTGATTTGTTGTGTTTGTCTTTTGGTGGTAGTGTGCTCTTAGTATTGGTACAGAGTGTGATACTCTATTCTTATTATGATGTGATTCTTGTCTAAGTAGAGTTAGAGAGTTAAAGATATATGATCTTTCCTATACTACTTTTTCAGTTTGTAGATTAGAAATTATTTATCTTGAGTTGCATGGTTTAATTTTTGGTAGTCGTCTTGACCTTGGAATTAGTGTTGAGATTTGTACCTTCTTCCTCAGCGATATGTTCATGGGTTGATTGAGTTATAGTTTTCCTACTTGGGTAGATTCAAAAAACCCTTATTTTTGAATTTGTTTAGCCTTACAAGAATTGGTAGAGTACTTCTTCATGGTGATATGTGTCTCTGGGTATTCCTTACTGAGATAGAGTAACTGAATTACTAGTTCTACCGTAAAGTTGCATTTCTCTAAGTGGCTAGATTATTTGTTATCTTTAGTATAGTTTGTAGCCTTGATAAGTTCTGGAGTATGCTTTAGTAGTTCGTTCCCTCTATTGTATATAGAGTTAGTTGCTTGTGTTTTAAACCAGTGATTTATACTCTATTGTGATTATTGTTTTACGGTTATGTTTCGTGCCCTCTAGTGGATATATAGTTGGTGCCTATGTTTTCAGCCATTGATTTATCCTCTATTGTGATTTTTGTTCTTCAGTTATGTTTCAATTTGTCTTTTCATAATTCAATAAGGGCATGCTTGATTCGAGTAGTAAGGTTGATTTAAGTATTTGGCCTTAATTCAGGCTTGTTGGCTCAGTTTGGATTTGATGCCTTGGAATGAAAATTTTGAGGTTATGATGGATTTGGAGTGTCGATGTAACCTATTTTCATGTTCAATTTGGATGGTCTAGATAAAACGATTCATCCTTAGTGTCGAGGATTTTGCTTGGAGTTGTAGAGCTTAGGTGCAGCCTTCATTTTCAAATTTATCTCAGTTAAGATTTCATACATATGTTGGCAAAGCCTACCCCTTATCTACCTTTTTGGTCTTCTTCAGTTTAGATGGATTTTGGTTTATAGGTGTTCAGATCATAGTCCATTGGCACAATATTGGTTCCTTCAGTTTTGAACTCGAGTTTTAGCTTTTGTTGGGATTTTGGATGATCAACTCAATAGGAGTAGTATGCTTGAGTTTGATTCAAATGGCTTTGTCCATAGTTGATGTGACCTTCTAGAGTGGATCATTCTATGGTGATTGTTTATGCTCTGGACTTTTAGCTTTAAATTTTGAGGGTCATTTGAACTAGTTGCAGCATTGACATGGATTGCAATCCTTTGTTATTTCCATTTATGAGTCCAGGTAGTGCCTTATGGACTTATTCCATTCTAGATGTCATATACTTTCAGTTGATCTGCTTTAGCATTTCGAGGTTAGTATGATGAGATTGCATGTATAGGACTTGGGGTACTTTCTACTTAGTTTGCACTTCTAGTAGGTGTAAAATGGCCAAAAAATGTTATATAGGGAATTTGAAGTGGATTGCATGATACATGCATTAGTGTTTAAGGTTGAGTCTTTGTTAGTTAAAAAGTGATGAAAAGAGGTTGTATTAAAATGGGATACCTGTGGCAAAACCCCTTGGATGTGTTATCTTTTCATGGAGGTAATCTTAGAAGAAGTGCTCGAAGCATGCGGGCCTAATACCTCATCACTTTGAGAATTCATAATCTTTCAATCCATTGACATTGATGCAGAAAAGTCCTTTTAGTAGTGGATATTGTTATGGCCCTCAAAGTCATCTACTAAATTGGCATGCATTTCCAATAGCTCAAGCCTTCCCATAATGTCTAAAGGTCAGTTATGACTTGTCAAAACTGTCAGTTTGACTATCGGACAGGTCATTTTGATTTTAGGTTGATTTTTATATTTTGGAGCTTTTACTATTTAGGATTTGGTCTCAGACCAAAACTTCTAGTCAATGACTTTATATAAAAATTCGGACAATGTCATCAGCTCTAGAATGTTGATTTTAGGCTAGGAGACTCCTAGTTAAGGTATCGAGGCTTTCAGACTCATTTTGGCTATTGGGCAGATATGTGAAAATGGAACTATAGGCGTGGGCCCCACACTTGATTGAAATGACCATGGTAAAGGTTTTGATGGTTCCATTGAGTTCGAATGGTCAAATTTAGCATGGTAGCATATTTTGTTTCCGCGTAATGGGGTTTTGAATGAATCCCGAGCACTCGATCAAAATATATTTTAGAATTAGCAAAATCTGGTGCATCACATTACTAATGCAACCGCTTAAGGGAACATAATATCACTTAAGCAGAACCCGCACATGCGATATGTTGTCACTTAAGAAATAATAACTATTTGGTCAATGTCCGCCTAAGTGATCACTGAGCTCTCTTAATCGATACCTGACCCCGAAGCTAGATCACATAACTGATATAGTGTTTCCTAAACAACTAACTCTTAAGCGACAGAGTAATCTCTTAAGCGACACCTAACATAATTTAATCCTCTTTCTCCACCCAATTTTCTATCACATCTTCCACTATTTTTGTACCAAACGGAGAGTTTAAAAAGAGGAAAAATTGGAAAATTATCCACATAGTATGAGGTAAGCTAACCTAACCCTTCTTGGTCATTTCACATTAATTTTCCCTTCAATTTTAATCCAAATTCTTGGTAAAATTCTTAGAAATTAGGGCTTGAATTCATAAACTTTGAGGGTTCATTTGTGACTCGATTTGTGCTCTATCTGTGCTAAACTTTTGAACACAACTTCCTTATTCCTTGGAGGACCTCATGGTAGGTTTAATTTTTGATGCCTTTCGCAGGGTGTTCTTGACCCAAAATTCAGCCTAACCCTTAATATATCAATATGGGTCTTGTTTAACTCCTAATGACGTGTAGATTACTATTTTCATAGCATGTTGTCATTTTAAGATCATAGAGTAAAGTCGGATAATTCGTGGATGATTCAAGGAGTACAATTCATTATCGAGGTAGGCTTCTCTCTAATCTTCTTATTGTTATCGTGTTTGATATATGTTGCATGATAGATAAGAATGTTAGAATGTGATTGTGGGTAAGGTATCGGGACTTAGCTAAGTTATGAGTTTTGAAGCTCGAAGGGAAATTAACCCTTAAGGTCTAATATTTGTTAACTTCTATGATTCTGTAACCTTCTTCCTATGTAGAGCTAATTCGTAGTATAATTATAATATTATGCTTGATATGAGAGGGATTTTGGTATTGGAAGCTTGGTTGGTTTGATTAGTCTTATTTGGATGCTTAAGCTATCTTGAAACTATAACCTAGGTAAAATAGACTTAGTTACTCACGTTTTAGATGAAATTGGCCTAGTTGTTCTTGTTTATGAAATTGTTTTATCTTAGGGCTAGTGATGGCTTATTAAAGTCTTAAAGTGAATATAGCTGATTTATCCTAGTTTGAGGTAGAAAATTGTCTATCAATGTATTTTGGGGATTAAAAATAGGCCCCTTCTACCCACCTTAGACCAAGATATATGTTAGATTTTGTAGACTTATATAGGTATTTTAACATGATTAGACTCAGTTAAATCTAATGTACCCTTAGTATGATGTTTAAAACATTACTCGGTGGGTTGTAATGGTTTTCCCCAGATTATTATGTTGTGATTATGCCGAATATATTATTGGGCCTAAGGTCGAGATTATATTATGGCTATGCGAAATATGTATTAGTTTCCCCAGGGTCATATTCCTGATATTAGTGGAATTTATGGAAGTGTTTTATCCTTATAAAGGAAGTTGTAGTCTGTAGACATATTGTAACTTATAATGGTGTTATGTGTATATTGGTGAAGGCATGCATTGATTCGGTACATTCATGATTTCTTAAATAGTAAATGGTATGATTCCATCCAAAATATGGTTTTATTACTCTTTTTTCTAAAAGGGGATTTATTCTTGCTTTTTATTTTTAAAACACATTTCTTCGTAATGGGAATCATACCATCTTAATGAGTAACTTATGAGCCTTTGAGACTAAAAATATTGATATGGAGATTTGAATGAGACAGATTGTGTTCCATGGTTTTTCTAATATTATTAACCCCGATCATGAAAGATTCTGAACCTTTAATCACTTTCATAATGATTTAGTCTCAAATTTTATCCTTGATAATCGATTTACAGGATTATACTCTTTTGCCAACTATTCTGGATCATGCATTTTATGTATATACAATTCTATATATATATATATATGTACTTGACAGAGTGAATTATTGATTGTATTGATTATATGAGTTTCATTTCATGTCTGGCAATTAATAATGGCATTCATAATTATTGAAAATCATAGGACAAGAGTAGTTTGGGTATACAAGTACCCTCAAACCCCCTAAGCACTCCTTCATCCATGAGTCATCATGCTGGAGAATAGAGGTCACCGTAGGTCCTTCCTTTGTGAGTCAATGAGCTAAAGGAGGTGTTTGCACTGGGTCTGATTATTATACTTGGATTGGTTATTTTATTAGAGATTCTCCATGTATTTATTCATGCATGTGTATTGCCTATCACCAATATGCACCAATATTTAACAGCCTTATGGGGATTGCATAGGTATAAATGAAGAGTATGGCTTGTGGCATGTTGTATCTTGTTTTGACCCTTTGGGCTATTACGGTGAGGTTTTATAAAAGTCCTAGTAAGGTATTGTTCAAGACTAGCAAGTTACATTATTGTGGTTATTATGGTTGGTTCGTGGTAGGGCGATTATCGGAATGGTATTAAGATTTGAGGTATGATTCTGATTATTTTACCTAAAGGTTATATTATTACTCATGATTATTCAATGGTTTGGCATAATGGCTTTACATCCTAATATTCTGATTCACTTCTTTATGGTCACTTATTTATGGTAATTACTCATGTTTAGACGTATGGATTAAGGACCATAATCATACTAACACTTGTTCGTACTATGATTAGGATACCTAGAGATGCTAGTGTGATTACTTAGGTTGTACTAGTGAGTTAGCCTTGTTAGGGTTTGTATGTACAAATATCTATCTATGTATACTTATTGTATTATCATTTATCTCTTTCTTCCTTTATCTATTCAAGTTCTATATCTACTCCTTATCTTTGTATATTACTATGTATATCCTTCGTCTGCTTTTTATTTGTATATTGGCTACTAAAATATGGTATAGTGCTTAGGACCTGGATTATGGTTGGAATAGGCTTGTTTGCCCTTGTTGCCTCCTTAGTTCTACTATGTTATTTTTCATGTATATTTGAGTGTAGTTTAAATTCTTTTTCGCATATTATGTATATTTTCATTTTCTTTGGAGCTTAGTAGGAAGTTACCTACTGAGTACCATATGTTTGGTAGTCATACTATACTTATGTAGCTTGCAGGTCATAGTAAGGATTATCATCACTATTGTGTGCATCGTGCGGAGAAGTTATGGTTCAAAGACATAGGGTGAGCCCCTATTTTAGAGAATTGATGTTTTCAATCCCATTTATTAGACAAGTCTCTATATTGTATCAAGAGATAGGTTGTATAAGCATATTAATTTTGTACTTCATTCTGTAATCTTATTACATTAGAAGTTCTTATTTTGATTTCGCCAGGTTTTGGGACTATCTTATGTATTTTAGTTTTTTTACTATATTTTTTCTTGCATTATTCCTTTATTTCTCTTGGTAGTCTATTGCTAATAGTTCTAGACTACGGGTTTCCTTGCCAATTGGTGGGTTATAGTAGGTGCCATCATGACTTAAGATATCCGGTCATGACAGAATGTATCTTTTATTTTATAGTAGGGGCTTAAACTGCTTCACTATTTTTTTGTTGTCTTGGTATTGATATTTGGCTTGTTCTATCACCATATTTATGTGTTGTTATATTTTCATGCTATTTTGATAACTTGGTATAAAATACAGTTTGTTGACATTCAAATGGGATTTTTGAATACATTAATAAATTAGGGTTTCTTAAAGAAAATTAGACTATTTTGGCCTCAGTTTGAGTCTGAGCACTTGATAGTACAAATTATTCTTAATTTATGGTCGGCTTGATTCTAGGTATTGATACTACTGATTATTATCTAGTTTAGCCTTGTTCAACTTTGGGAATTTAATATTATTGGTTCTTATATTGGATGTTCAATTCGAGTTAGAGAAAGGTATATGGAAGAGAGGGAGTATACGACATGGTTGTATATTTCTATCATTTTATATTGTCATTAGAGAATTCTTTCAAACATATTTATTTATCTACTTAGTTTTACTTAACATTACTTATTGCTTTTATCCATTAAGTCCTAAAGGGGATGGTTGAGTTTTTTTGTCTGTTACATGTACCTTTTAAGCTTATAGGAGTCCGATTAGGTTATAGTTTGACTATTATTATTATTATTATATTTTTTGAACTATTTCCTTATATCTCCCTTTATTTTTGATCTTTGACCTGTTACTCCCTTTCTAACCCTTTATTTATCTAACCTTACTCATATTTTCACTTTATTTACTGTTATATTATTTGCGCTTAGTCGACCTATGATTCCTATGAGTATTGCAAGTTTTGGTACTCAAACAATACTTTTGCATGTTTCCTTATGTAGATCCTAGTACGAGTCTTCACCACTAAAACCTTTCCTAATATAGAGCTATTGATCGAAGATATATGGTGAGCTTTTGGTGATTGGAGTTGATCCATCTCTTTCTAATTTAGACCAGTCCCATTTCGTACTTTTGGAGATTATTCTGTATATTGTACCTATCTAGTGATCCTGGTGCTATGGTAGCTACTATACTGACTGATTACTAGGTATTGGGGAATCATTTAGTATATATCACCCTTTTTATTTGTATGTATGTTCAATCTATTTACGTTATTAGTTTCTTTAATTAGTGTTACTATTCTATTCATTCCTCTTTCAGTTATTAGCTAGTTAGCTTGCCATTTTGCACTAGGGATTTGCCTTAGCAATTAGTGGGTGATAGTAGGTGCCATTATGATGAGTTTTGGGTTGTGGAAGTTTGGTATCACAGACTTATATCACTGGTACTTGAGCAAGTGTCTAGTAGAGTCCCGCAGATTGGTTTTATGACATTTGTATCCTATCTTTTGGAGGATACATGACATTCCCTAGGAAAATCTCACTTTTATATTGACCGATTACTAGGTATTAGGGAATCATTTTTTTGTATATTTCACCATTTCTATTTATATATATGTTCCATATATTTACTTTATAAGTTTCTTTAATTAGTGTTACTATCCTATTCATCCTTTTTTGATTAATTAGCCAATTAGCTTGCCATTTTGCACTATGGATTTGCCTTACCTATTTGTGGGTGATAGTAGGTTCCATCATGACGAGTTTCTGGGTTGTAGAAATTTGGTATTATAGCTTGATATCACCGGTACCTGAGCAAATGTCTTATAGAGTCCTGTAGATTGCGATGATGACATTTGTATGCTATTTTTGGGAGGATAGAAGATATTCTTTAGGAAAATCTCACTTTTGATTCTTTGTCGTGCATTCTTTTCATGTTTGTTTTTGGGATAATCACTTGTTTCTCTTTCATAAAAGGTCGAGGTCTATGATTGGCGAAGGTGAGTCCCCTACACCTATAGCTACGGTCACCACTACGTGCCGAGGTCAGGAACAACTATAAGGACGGGGCCAAGATAGTGCACTAACACTAGAGACAGAGTTTTCAAGACTAAAGTAGAGTTCCATGACCGTGTTTGTTAATAAGATTAGGTTTTATGGCATAGTCAAGCATGCCCCTATGATCCTACCTACTGAGTGTGTTACATCATTTGGGGATTGAGATATCAACTCTGTCTAGCTACTGAGACCACGATACTTCGAGTTAGTTATTATTAGATGTTATTGATCTTAATCACACTGTTTGAGGATTTCCATCGTGAGGCTTCTAGGGGAAGTGATAAGAGATCCCTCTATCAAGATTGTAACAATGTTGGTATAACGGTTCATTGTTCTGAGGTAGGGTTTTACTTAGTAGGGGTTAGTAGCTATATCAGCGGTATGATAATTCTAGTCAGCCAATTAAGAATAACTTTAGATTATAATAGGGGTCAACCAAGGTATATTGACTTCAACTAAGGTAGAGTTCCATGACCGTGTTTGTTAATAAGGGTAGGTTTTATGGCATAGCCACGCATGCCCCTATGATTCTACCTCCTAAGTGTGTTACTTCATTAGGGGATTGAGATAGCAGCTCTCTCTAGCTACTCAGACCATGATACTTTGACTCAGTTGTTTTTAGATGTTATTGATCATTATCACACTATTTGAGGATTTCCATCATGAGAATTTTGGGGGAAGTGGTAAGAGATTGGTCTATTAAGGTTGTAATAGTGTTAGTATAGTGGTTCATTGTTCTGAGGTAGGGTTTTCCTTAGTAGGGGTTAATAGAAATATTAGCAGCATGGTAATTCTAGTCGGCCTATCCAAGCATCACTTTAGATTATTAATGGGGGTGAACTAAGACATAGTGACTTCAATGGTCTAAGCTTTGGTCACTTTTCATGGGGTTCTCATTTTGGGCCTTTGTCAAAACCTAAAATCAAAGGGTCATGATTGCAGATAAGTAAGCCTTTCACCTAAACCAATATGAAAAGGAAAAAATGTCAAAACCCAAGGTAAGACTTTTAGAACGAAGCTGAACGACACACAAACAACAATAGAGGAAAATACATAAAAAGGATACCATAAATCTCCCAAAATATGGTGTGATGGTGTAAGTACCAACTATGTACATCTTGAAGTAAAAATATACAAATGATAGTCCAATAAGAACATAATTTGTCTATGAATACAAAAAGAAGATATAAGCCAAACAAGAGGAGGTAGTAGATTAACTCTGAAAGCATAGACCGACCACTACCTTAAAATTGCACCAAATACCTCTTAAACTAGCTATCGTGCAGTGCACTCATACTTGGATCTTCATTGAAAGGGTGTAGTAGAGGCGAGCAGTCGAGTTGTACTCAGTAGGTATCATAAGAAGACTGAGCAAAGTAAAAAATAAAGCATATAAAATACACAATATGGGCACTTCACCAGCATTCAAAAAATGTCCCAGACAGTAGCCCATACCATCTCCACTAACATTTCTATGATATACACATATACCAAAATACAAGTACAAGAAATAGGAAAGAATATACAGATATCAAATCAAGAAAGAAAATACAACACGAAATATTCACAATGTATAAAATACAACGAAGATGATGATAATGATGGTGTGATAATGGTATAATCCACGAGGTTGTCGGACGACCTCTATGTACATCTATCGAGTTTTTCTCCAGAGGTAGGACCCGTCGGGGTTTCATCAACCCATATACAATCCAATATCCAATACCAATCCAGTATCCAGGTACATACATCAGTAAATGGTATTTGAAGATGTTACATTTTCTGGCAGAAAAGCAGTATATCCACAGTGGTACCAATGCTTCATAAATATATATGATATGAGCATGTATTGCTTACAACCAACCAGAATCAGAATTTCCAAATCCAACAATATACCAACCATGTGAGCCACAAATCCATTCAATATGCCAACCATCCATGATCCAATATAGTCCACAAACTAATAGAATGAGATATACAATAATATGCCATATGATACCACATAAATACCAACATAGATAATTTTCCACCAAGAAGAAAGCAACCTATACATGAATAATAGGCTAATAACATTATATAAGACCCTACATTATCCCACATAGCAAATTGTATCTCAAACCCACTAAATAACAACAAACATAGGCCCCCACATGGGCATAAACAATAACAAAGCCATTTCCATGATTAATTCCTACACCTATAAATGATTTTATATCAAGATTAACTACACAGTCAAAAAAAAGTTAAGCCACAACCTACCTCGAATTAAGATACCAGGTCAAAAGCCTTCAACACAGAGCCTTGCCAACACAAATGAAAGTGGAATCAACTAAAACATACAAATATAGAATATACACATCAAAAGAAAGCCAATGATACCCATATTGCCCATTTTTTAGTTGGTATCAAAATGAACCCTCTAAACGAGTTTTTGAAGAAGAATGGTAAACTTTGAGTTCTAGTTCAAAAATATATTCATGTGAATAAAGGAACCTATAGGTGAAAGACCAAGTGAAAATTGGTTGAAATTGAGGTTTAAATTAAAGAATTACTAATTTAAGCCTTTCGAGACAAAAGCCCTAAATTTCACTTCTAAAATCAATATTTAACATGCTTTAAATGACAACAATCAAAGAAAATTAATTAAAGTGGTGATTCAGAGCTTACCCAAGCTTGAAAATGGAAGATATTACCTATAAACTTGAAAAACACAAGCTCAAAGTGTCTAAAGTGGTGAAAATCATGAAAAAAAGCTATATATATCACCCAGGCATCCCATAATCGGACACTAGCAACTTAAACAGCTATTCCTTAAGAAAACAAGTGAGGATTAGGTGATATCCGCCAAGGCTGCATATGACTTTTAAGAGGACCAAGGGTCGCTTAAGCAACACTCGTTTAACTAAATCGATGGTGTTTTAAGCGACACTCTCTTAAGCAGACCAAGGGTTTCTTAAGAAACACTCGCTTAAGTGGACCCAAGGCCACTTAAGATATACTCACTGGTGCAAGCCAGGTTGTTTATGCAGCAGGCTGGCCGCTTAAGAAGATGCACCATCTGAGTGGTGCATTATCTTGAAACTTGGAGATTTCCAAGTCCTTGTAGGCCTCTTGAGATAAATCCAAAATCCCAAAAGCGCAAACGAACTATGCTACCTTATCAAATTTGATGCTCAAACTCAATAGTGATAGCAGATTTTCTGACAATATCCTTTTCACAAAGTTGAGCCCCCAAAACCTAATTTCAGAACCCTCTAAGATTGAGGGTCAAATTGAGATATAAAAGTCTGAAAACCACACCAACCATGTAAATTCGACTGTTTGGATCTGTTGGCATAATCTATTTTTCCATCGAACACACATAAAAACAAATATTGATCAAAGTCAACTATAAAGCCTTTTTAACCACCAAAAACCACAAACTCGCACAAATCACATACATTGGGAATCATATCAATCATCGTCATACCCCAAAAGTACTACAAAACAACCATAAGGAGGGGTAAAATGATCAAATTTCACAAAGATGAAAAATTCACAAAATCACAAGAAAATAAGTTATTACATCATCCACCACTACGACTCTGGTTCGTCTTCAAACTAAAGGTAAGGGAAATACCTGAATCAGTAAAAAGCTAGGGATAACTACTTTGCATATCAGACTCAACCTTCCAAGTAGCCTTATCCATAGATCAATGTCTCCAGTGGAATTTAACCATTGAAATATCTATACAAAGTAACTGTGTAACATCTTGAAGAGAATGGAGCTTGGAGATAGGATCCTCAACAAAAGACAACATCTCATCTAACTAAACTGAATCCCAATAAATAATGTGCGATCTATTAAGAATATAATACTAAAGCATAAACATAAAAAACTAGATGAACAACTTATAAAATTTGGGGATAATGGTAACTCATAAGCCACATCCCAAATAGTGTGAAGAATCTCAAAATGTCCAATATACCTGGGGCTAATGTTGCCCCTCCTCCCAAACCTTATCATGTCGTTCATGGGAGACATATGAAGGAAGACTTGATCATTAACAATAAATCTCAATACATGAAGTCTACGATCCGCATAACACCTTTTACTACTCTGAGCTACTTAAAGTCTATCCTGAATGACCCAAACTCTATTTAAAAACTTTGAGCAAGTCCGTAACCAAAGGTCTAACCTCAGACACCTCAACTAACCCATAGAAGAGCGACAATGCCAACCATATAAAGCCTCAAAAATAGTCAACTCAATACTCGAATGGTTGTTATTATTATATGCAAACTCTGCCAAAGCTAGATACTGCACCCACTGACCTCCAAATCCCATGACATAAGTGTGGAGCATATTCTCTAAACCTAAAAGTCTACTCTGAGTAACCGTCAATCCAGGGTAAAAAGTTGTACTTAGATCAACTCAGGTACTGAACTCTTCCTGCAATGCCTTCTAAAAGTGAGATGTGAACTATGAACCTCTATCTAAGATGATAGACACTACATACTATGAAGAAGAACTATCTCATAAATATTGATACATGCCAACCTCTCAGCACAAAGTGAAACCTAAAATGCAATAAAATGAGTGGATTTTGTTTATTAATAAATGATGACCCAAACAATATCCAAACCATAGAGAGTATGAGGTAATCCAATCATGAAGTCTATAGTTATCTGTCCCTATTTCCACTCAAGAATGGGTAACCTCTAAAGAAATATCCAAGCCTCAAATACTTAGGCTTCACCGTTGGCAACATAGGCAATGAGCTATAAATCTGCTACATTATTTCTCATACCACCCCACAAATAGTGTTGTCTAAAATTATAATACATCTTAGTCACTCCCCAATGGATAGAATACCTTGAACAATGAGCATCTTCCAAAATCAATCTAATCCAGTCACTCACGAGGCACACAAACATGGCCAATAATCATTAAAACAATATATGAATCAAGCAAGGCTTTCTTGTACTTTCTACTTAACACCTTATCCCAAATCACTCTTAACCTACGACCATTAAATTGATGAGCCCAAATCTACTCCATAAAGAAAAACCTAGCTTCCATAAAAGCAAAAACATATCCAGGTGTCAAAATATTAAGCCTAACCATCTGTTAACCAAAGATTGAACCTCTAAGGAAAAAGACCTCTCCCAAGTCAAAACATGAGCACCAAGCTACCCATTCTAGTCGACTTCTAGCTCAAGGCATCTGCAGTAATATTAGCCTTGCTCGGATGATAATTAATAGTTAGGTCATAATCCTTAAGCAACTCAAGCTAATGTCATTGCCTTATATTAAGATCTCCCAAGATGAATAAATATTGAAGGTTATGATGATCTGAGAATCTCTCACAACGACTCATATCATGACCCAAATTGAGGCCTGGCCATGACAAGCATCCCAAATTAACCAATGCTTGAGATGACTCCCATAGCCCTATCTCAAGAGCATAATTATAATTGTAAACTAAGAAAGTTAAACTGAAGAATAAGAGGAACAAAATATTAAAAGAGAAAGTATGAGAGTCAAAACCAAATCCACAAAGAAATACCCTAATATTGTGAACAAAGCCTCTAAACAAAGAATAGCAACCAAGTTGGGACATGAACCTTACTATGCCAATAGAAAACCAAAGGAAAGTACAGAAATTGTAAAAAATAACTAAAATCAGGCCTTCCGAATGTGGGAGGCATTATTACTTCAACAATTATCCAATAAAAGTATCAAATCACCTAGCACTACATAGGATCACAAGAAAAGCCCTCGGAACCTACATAATGAAATAATGTAGCATCTAGGGATGGTTAGTACAGTAAGTACTGCCATGCAACCTAAGAAAAGAAATAAACTATAAAAGTACAAAACCAGTATAAAGAACATAAATAAAATAAATATTTACAAAATGAGACATAAAACATATGCTCAACAACCATTAAGATAATAAGATGCCGAGGTAGGGGACAAGAAGTATGAGATGTGATTGTGTCAAGAAATTTAATCCTAATCTATATAGGCCTAAATCCATGTCTACCGCATTAATTGAGGGAATTGGCTAAGGAAACCAAGGCGATATCCTACCAAAATATATCGTACAAAGTAGATACAATGGTCATATACCCCTAATTTCAGCAAACATGGTTTCCAGTGTTGGTACCCCTAAGAATACACTTTCTTCGTGAGCCACGCAATTCCCTTTAATCCTAATTAAAAAAAATTTCACATACCATTAACTATGGAGTCATTTATTAAGGCATTCCAAACTTGGTACCATCATACCAATAGACTTGCAAGCCAATTCAATAATCCCATACCGAATCCATAATCCATTTAACTATTTCAACTTTAGTTTTCGTTTAAAAATCCATAACCAAAGCCCCCAAGGGTGTTACCAAAACATTTTTACCTTGTAATCATTTAAGCTATGAAATTTTCTAATGAACAGTTTAAACATAATAAAATCCTTATTTATAATAAAAATTAAGATGTTGTTGAAGGTTGATGTCATTATAATAATGCAAAATCCATAAACATTGTGAAATCATATTACAAAAATTCCACTATTACAATGAGACCCAAATTTAGTTCAAAATTCACCTTTTAAACCATGAAGAAACCATTCAAAACATAGAAAAATAAATACAAGTGTTAAAGAACCAAAAACCCTAAACTCTAGTTTGAATAAAACATTCAAAAATGCATAAATATCAAGATAAATTGATGCAATAATACAATAATAAAAATAGGGAGTGTCTAACATGACTTTTGATGGAGTGAAATCAAGAAAAGCTTGAGTTTAAGGCCCTAAGTTTCTTCAGAAAACCATTAATTGCTTCTCTTGAAAAGTTGAAAAGGGGAAGAAAAATGATAAAGGTTGATAACTGATAAGTTAATAGAAATTAGAGAGTGTTTAAAGTCGTTTAATAGGGAAAAGAACTAAAAACCCTTTCGCCTAATTAAAAAAAATGAAAGTTGACGGTTTTTATCCATTGTCGTGGCACGTCGCTATTACGGAGGCTAAGGAGCATTCCATACTGTTAGAATGAAGGGTAAGCAGTGTACCAAGTTCTTAGTGGAGAGGATAAGTAGCATTCCACACTCTTATCACAGACCCTCATGGGTTTGTGGTCCTAAAATGACCCTGAACCTTTTCTGAAAATTCTAAAACTCTTCTCCAACATAACTTTAATATTCCTTATCACGATTCAAGTAAAAAATTACTGTTAAAAATTAGGGAGGGTCAAACATAAATTCATAAAAAATTTTAGGGCCTTAGATTACCGCCACCCCCCCCCCCCCCAGGATCATTTGTCCAAGAATGAGAGATCAGGACAGCCTTAGAATGATAATAAGAAAAATATAGAGGGATTCAAGTACAAAATTTAAAATACATTAAGAGATAAAGTGAAATTCATACCTTATGCACTGTCTTCCAACATTGGAAACAAGAATGGGAATCTATATTTCATATACTCTTCTGATTCCCATGTAGCCTCCACTACCTTTTGATTCCTTCAAAGTACCTTCATCGAAGCTATTTTCGTAGTTTTTACTCTTCAAAATTGCCTATCAAAAGTTTTAACTAGGACTTCCTAGTAGGAAAACAAATCCTTATTGCCAATATCCTCAACTGGCACCACTAAGAAAGGATAGCCCACACATTTTTTAAGCATAGATATAGGAAATATGGGATGAACAGAGGCTAAGCTCACCGGTAATTATAGTTCATAAGAAACATTTCCAATCCTCCTTACAATTTGAAATGGACAAATGTAACAGGGACTAAGCTTCCTCTTTTTCCAAAATTTCATTACTTCTTTCATAGGAGAGACCTTAAAGAACACCCAAACTTTGACTTCAAACTCAGCCTCCCTTCGAGTTATATCTGCATAAGACTTCTGGTGACATTGAGCAGTCTTAAGTCCCTCTTGAATCACCTTCACCTTTTACATCACTTGGTGAACAATGTTAGGCCTGAACAACCTACATTCACCTATCTCAAACCACCCAATTGGAGACCTACACTTCCTACAATAAAGGGCATCAAAAATAGCTATTTGGATATTTGATTGATAGCTATTATTATAAGAAAAATCGATAAGAGGAAAAAGATCAACCTAACTACCTTTAAAGTCAATTTCAAATGCCCTTAGTATATCCTCTAGAGTCTGAATATTATGTTCTTCTTGGCCATCCATTTAATGATGGAAAATAGTGCTTTGTTTCACCTGACTACCCAAACCTTTATGAAAAGACCTCCAAAATAAGAAGAAAATTATGTACCTCGATTAGAAATAATAGACACTAGGCTCCATACAACCGAACTAAGGTTAACCTGAGTACCCAACCCTTTCTGAAAAGACCTCCAAAAATTAGAAAAAAAATGCATGCCTCAGTCAGAATTAATCGACACTGGGCTCCATGAAACTGGACTATCTCTTGAATGAATAACTTAATGTAATTGTCTCCTAAGTAGTTAGTTTTCACAGTTAGGAAATATGAAAACTTGGTCATTCAATAAAAAATGACCAAAATAGAATCATACTAATTTTGAAATAGCAAAAGACCCATGACAAATTCTATATTAATCATCTTCCACTTCCACATGGAAATTCTATCTCTTAAGATATGCCACCTGACCTCAAATGTTAAACCTTGACTTGTTGATAGACCATACACTTGGCAATAAAATTCCTCACAACCTTTTTCATATTATTCCATAAATAAATCTCTTTCAAGTCATGATACATCTTTGTCAAACATGGATGATCCATATATTTGGACACAGGGTTTTGCTCAAAATCCTTTCCTGCATTATATCTAAATCAGGGGTGCATAACGTTCTTTAATATCTTAGGATGCCATCTTTCCTAATTTTGAAAGTCATAACCTTCTACTGACCCATATCATACTTAGTTTGCATATGTATGGGATCTAAAACATGCTTCTCCTTGACCTCAGCCCCAAGAGATGATTTAACAACTTCCTAAATGATTACCCTCCATCCGCGGAGTCCAAAAGGCAAGCTCCTAAATTGTCCAGCCGATGAATATCCTTCGGCAATCCTCTTTTATCATCCTCAACATATGAAAAAATCCCCATGGACAACCTACTTAGAGCATCAGCAACAACATTAGTTTTACCTGGATGGTAGTACAGACTTATATCATAATCCTTAAAATATATAAACCACCGCCTCTGCCTAAGATTCAATTTTTTCTGCATAAATACAGATTACAAACTCTTATGATTTGAGTAGATATCAATGTGAGCCCAATACAAATAATCATGCCAAATTTTCGAAGGAAAAACCACTGCTGCAAACTCTAAATCATTAGACATAAATTTCTCTCAAGATCCATAAGCTACCTGAAAGTATAAGCCACCACCTTCCTGTGCTACATTAGAACAAAACCGAGTCCTATACGAGATGCATCACAATTTACAATAAACATCATCACCCTCAGATAGGGTCTAAATAGGAGCAGAAGTTAACTTATCCGTTAACTTCTCAAACTACCTTTACAACCATTAGACAATAGAAACTTTACCTTTTTTGACTCAACCTAGTAAGCGAAGTAGCAATAGATGAGAAACTAGCCACAAATCTCTTATATTAACTTGCCAAGCCTTAGAAGATCCTAATGTCGGTTAGAGTTATGGGTCTAGACAACTTCTTAACCACCTCATTCTTTTATGGATCCATCTTTTTCCCTTCCCTAGATACAACATGCCCAAGAAAAGTCACAACACTTACCCAAAATTCACATTTAGAAACTTTTGCATACATCTTTTTATCCTTTAAGGTCCGCAACACAATTCAGAGTTGATTTACATAGTCCTCATAACTTTTTTAATACACCGAGATGTCATTAATGAAAACTATAATGAATAAATCCAAGAACTATTTGAACAACCAATTCATATATCCATAAAAGAATCAAGAGCATTAGTCAACCCAAATGACATAATCAGGAACTTATAGGGACCATAACAGGTTCGGAAAGTAATCATAGGAATATCAACCTCCCTAATCTTAAATTTGTGATAGCCCAAACAAAGATCTATTTTAGAGAAACACTTGGCACACTAAAGCTGATTAAAGATGTCATCAATCCTAGAAAGAGGGTACTTATTTTTCATTGTCACCTTATTTTACTAACGATAGTTTATACACATTCAGGTAGACCCATCCTTCTTTTGCATGAAAAGCACAGGAGCACCCTAAGGAGAAATATTAGGATGGATGAAACCTTATCAAGGAGATCCTTTAATTGCTCCTTCAGTTTCTTTAACTCTGTTGAAGCTATCCAATAAGGAAGAATAGAAATAGGTAGAGTATCTGATAAGTGATCAATCGCTGAATCTCTTTCCCTATTAGGAGGAATTAGAGAAAGATTATCCAAAAAAACTTTAGGAAATTTGTTTACTACGAAATGGACTGTAGAAAGGGACTTTCAAAGTTGGAATCCTTGAACCAACCTATATGATATAGACACCTTTGGATATTAATTTTTGAAATGTAAGGTAAAAAATAAACTTCCCTTTTGATACTAGGCAACTCCTCTCCTATTCAATTACAGATTTATTAGGAAAATGAAAAGTGACATTTCGGGCCCTATAATACAAAAAATCATAGCACGAATTAAGACAATCCATCCCTAAGATCATATCAAAATCCATTATATCTTTCCCTATTAAATCTACCATGATCTCCCCACAAAAGATGGACACCACAAAACCTCTATAGACTTTTCAAGCAATAATAGACTAACCCATGTGGTAGAAAAGAAAAAGGAGTCAAAAATATTTTTTGGACCAAAACCAAAATGTATATCCACATTGAGAGTCATATAAGATATGGTAGAACCAGAATCCAATAAGTAATAAACCTGTAGAGAGTGAAATGTCCAAGAATGCCTATAATCCAGGACATACTAGTGTTATTTGTAATTTGTAATTTGTAATTCGTGTTCCTGGACATTAGAACCAGATATCAGTCACTTTTCGTAGAATTACATTGGATTATTGGACCAAAATTTGTAATCTGGACATTCAATTACATATTTATTAGAAAAATGAAAAATTGTAACATACAAGTGAAAATATCCAAGAATGCCTCGGAATCCTAGTGAGTAGAGAGTGCATACACGCGATTCCAACTAGTTCCCACTCCTGAAGTAGTACCTTTAGCTGTAAGAGCTGATAAAGTAGTATTCTGGTCCTTATTAGCTCTAGATGTACCCCAACCTGAAGGACAATTCTATCACAAATGACTAGGATTACCATAATTAAAGCACAAATTCCTCCCCCCCTTACAATATCAACATTGAGTTGCTCACAAAAATAGAAAAGAGGGTAAAATGGGGTCGACTGGGCACCACTGGACTAAGATTAGGCACTTTGTGCCTTAGAGTCATTGATATACTGGAAACGTTGATCGCCTAAATTCTTAGGAGCAGAAGCACTAGCTGACGAATAAGAATTTCCCCCCATTATTCTGCTTAGGCCATTTCCTACCCTCTTTTTCACTATTCTTTTGATTCTTACCCTGTTTTACATACTTTAACTTCTTACTATACCTTTCCCCTATTTCCACCTAATTCATTTTCTCATCCTCAACCTACTGTATACATACCACCAACCTAGATATATCCATGTCATTATTTAGCACGGAAGCCTTACACTCTAACACCAATTAACAAGACATATCCAAAACCAACTTCCACATCCTAGACCTCATACTAGATTCAATCTCAGGAGCATAAAGGGATAACTGGGTAAACTTTACTGCATACTCCTTAACGCTCATCTTACCCTTCTTCAGATTTACAAACTCTTTAGCTTTGGCTTCTCTCAACTCTTGTGTGCAAAACTTATTTAAGAAAATCACCTGATAACTCAAACCCCTCAAAATCACTAGCATGTATATCTCTAAAGATCTTTTCCATCCCATCAATAAACCTCTGAAGATCATCTTTAACCTTAGAGACTGTAAAGGTTGGGGGATTCAGCCTCATAAACTATCCAACCCGAGTAACCTCAGACAAATTATAGACAAGACCAATATGATTCGAATACCGAGACTGTGATGCCATAATCTAAAAAAACATGTGGATAAATAGATGGAACTCAGCATTTGACACATCTCTCTGAAGAGACTAAGTAACACCAACCCTAGAAGGCCGATGGGGACTAGTTGGGAGCAGTAAAGTCAAGATTATGAGCTTTATGCTGTGTTTGTATTCCATTAAACTTCCTCCGTTTTTTCCCTAGTTAGGATGAATGTTCTGGATGAGTTCCTATTACCATCAGATCTTTGCGGAGGCATAATTTGTAATAAGAGTATGCCAGGAGACAGATAAAGCTCAAAGTAACTAGACTCACTGGCACAAAATAGAACACAAACAAGGGAAACATAATTAAATGCCTTTTAGCCTCCCCCTATAATTGTGGTACACTACACATCCATAAAAGGGACTCTACTCGACATGGATTTATAGACACCAAGGTACATTGAACCGTGCTCTAGTACCAAGCTTGTCACAACCTAAATTGAGGCTTGTTCATGATAGGCATCCAAACCAACTAAGGACTTTGATGAGCCTCTTAGCCCAACCTCAAGAACATAATAATAATTATAAACTATAGTAGTTAAACCAAAGAATAAGAGGAACCAAATACTTAAAGAGAAAGTCTACAAGTCAAAACCAAATCCATACAAAAAAACCCAATACTAGCCATAACGACTCTAAGCAAATCATACTTACAAAGCACGGACATGACCACAACTATGCCAGCAGAAAATCAAAAGTAAGTACTGAAACCAAGAAAACTAAAGAAAACTAGGCCTTTTGAATGAGAGAGGGCTCATATTTCAATAGCTGTCCAACAGAAGTACCAAATCACCTAGCTCTTCACAGGGTAAAAATAAAAGCCCCCAGAACCTTCATCAGGAAATAATGTACCATCCATGGATAGTTAGTATGGCGAGTACTAGCATGCAATCCAAGGAAACAGATAAAATATACCAATACAAAATCAGTATGGAGCACATTAAAATATATATTTACCAAAATGAATCATAAAACATATGCCTAACAACCATCAAGATAATAGGATACAAAGGTATGGGAAAAGGATTATGAGACGTGACTATTTGAAAATTTTTATCTTGAACTATGTATCTCGTACCAACCAACAGGCACCCACAAGCTATAAGGGTTTAACTTTTTTTTTCTGAAGGGCTCCAATGCATGTTAGCCATATGAACCAAGGAAATTAGCTAAGTACACCTAGGAGATATCTTACAAAACTATAATATTTAAAGAAGACACAGTGATATATACCCCCAATATCAGCAAACGTGGTTTCTAGTGTTGGTCTCCCTAGGACTACACTTTTTTGATGAGCCAAACAATTCCCTTTAAGCCTAATTAAAACATTTCTAGAGTCATTTATTATGGCATTCCCAACTTGGTATCGTTATACCAATAGACTTGCAAGACATTCAAATTAGTCCATATTGTATCAATAATTCATTTAACCATTCTTGACTCTAGTTTCCATTTAAAAATATATAACCAAATACGTCATGGGTGTCACCAAAACATTTTTACCTTGTTACAATTTAATGTTATGTAATTTTTTAATGAATAGTTTAGACATTATGATACCCTTTTATACAATCCGAATTATGTAAGGGTTGAGGTTCATATAATTATACTCATGAAAAAATCCCTAGACATTGTGACACCATATTACCAAATTTCAACCATTACTAAGAGACCCAAGTTCCATTATAATCTGCTATTTAAACCATGAAGAAACTATTAAAAACAAGGGATAATCAATGTTGAGATAAAGAGTGTTTAAAGTCATTTAATATGGCAAAGGACCAATAGTCCTTGCTCCAATTTAAAAAAATAGGTAATATTTGGCCAAAGGCGTGGCATGCCGTTATCGCGGAGGCTAAGGACCATGCCACGCTCTTATTATGGAAGCAAAGTAGCATGCCATGCTCTTATTATGGAGGATAAGTAGTTGTCACACTCTTGTCACTGGCCCTCACTAGTTTAGTGTCCCAAAATGACCTCAAGCCCTTTCTAAAAATTCTAAAACTCTTCTCAAACATCCTGTTAACATCTCTTATCATGATTTAAGTCGAATGTTACTGTTAAACATGAGGGAAGGTTCTTACAACTTATGTAAATCAACAACTTCAAAGCAAAAACAACTGCACAAAACTCTAAATCATTTGTTGGGTAATTATTTTCATGAGGCTTCAACTGGCAAGAAGAATACACAATCACTTTACCCTCTTGTTTTAACAGAGCACCTAACCAACACCAAAAGCATTACAAAAAATGATATAACCCATTCCTTCCTTGGGTAAAGTCAAGATAAGAGTTGATGTCAATAAATCTTTAAGTTTTTGAAAGGTTGCCTCACAAGCATCCGACCATTGAAAGTAAATTTTCTTCTAAGTCAACTTGGTCAATGGAGTTACAATGGATGAAAAACCTTCAACAAAACACCAATAGTAACCTGCTAAACCAATAAATCTTTGAATCTTTATAGGATAAGTAGGCCTAGCCCAATCACGAACTGCTATAATCTTGGCCTGATTGACCATAATACCATCTTTGGTCACCACATAACCCAAGGAAGAAATAGAATCCAACCAAATTTCACAATTGGAGAGCTTTACAACGCCTCATCAACTCAATCTCTAAAGCATATTCCGCAAATTCTCCACATGGTCAAACTCACTCTTAGAGTAAACTAAGATTTCATCTATAAATACAAAGAAAAAAAGTCGAGATATTATTAAAATACCTAGTTCATCAACTCCATGAATGTGGCTGGGCATTGTTCAACCCAAAGGACATGATCAAGATCTCATAATATCTATACTGATTCCAAAAAACTATCTTTGGAATATCCAAAGCTCTAATCCTCAACTAGTGATTCTCGAACCTCAAATAAATCTTCGAAAACATTGAAACACCCTAAAGTTTGTCAAATAAATTATTAACACACAAAAAATGAGACTTATTCTTATTCATCACCTTTTGTAACCATCAATAATCAATAAATGTACACATAGACCCATCCTTTTTTTTATAAACAAGACAGGCGCATCCAAAGGTAATACACTAGTTTGGACAAATCTCTTATCCAATGACTCCTGCAACTTATCCTTCATTTCTTTTAACTCTTTTAGGGTCTTCCTATAGGGAGAAATAGAGATGGTCTTGGTTCCTGGCTCAACATCTATAACAAATTCAATATCACTATCCATAGGTGAACCAAACAAGTTTATAGGAAAAACATCCATGAACTCATGAACAATAGGAATAGTATCAAAAGGTGATGAGGAATCAATACTAGTATCATGAGTATAGGTCAAATAAGACAAACAACTCCTCTCAACTAAATGACAAGACTAAAGGAAATATATAACTCCCTTGAAACCCAAAGCATACCTTTCCAAGCTATCCTCTTTACACCCAGCGAAGCTAAGCTTACGACCTTAGCATAACGATCTAGGACATTTTTATAAGGAGCTAACTAATCAATACCAAAGAAGACATAAAAAATCTACAATATCTAGGATAATTATATCTACCCAAGTCTAAAAACTAGAAAAGGTCATAACAAAAGATCGATGCACCTGATTTACCACTAAAGTGTCTTCTACATAGGTAGATACATAAATAGACATAGCAAGAGGCTCATTAGTCAAATCAAAACCCAAAGAAAAATATGCAGACAAATAGAAGAGAATTGACCACAAATCAAATAACACAAATATAGATCTAAAACATATAGGGATAATACCTATGATAAAAGTGTTTAAAGTCTCTACTTCAGGTATGGAGGGTATAACATAGCACTATCTATAACCCAACTTAAAATAGTAGCCCCGTGATCACCACCATGAGAACCACTACCTCTACCTTGCGCACCCCTAATAGAACCTCTACCTCTTACTTTTAATATAGGAAAAGGTCTAAAAACATGATGGGGATAGTCCTTGGCCAAAAGTCAACCTCATCATACATAAAATAACATCTACAACCTGACTTAATAGAAGAAAGTATAGTTTAGCTAGTGCGACCAACTAAAGTTATTGAACCAAAATACCTACTACCTAAACCCTAGAAAGATGTCTTAATTGCTCTACATGATACCCTTGAAAGCCTTTATAATATCTACCTCGAGGAATGACCCTTGAACTCGCCCTGATAGTACACCATATTGGCATTTCCGTGAGATGCTTGAAGAATAGACTTAGCCATCTTAACATGATCTACTATATTGTAAAAAGAGGCCCCTGACACTACCATTTGGGTAGTAGCTAGTAAAAGCAAAATATCCAACCCCTTTATGAGCTTCTGAATCTTCTTAGACTTAGTGACAATACTAGTATAGTAATATCTAGATAGGGAAGGGAAATATGACTCATACTTTACAATAGTCATGAAGCCTTGCTCTAAGTGATCAAACACATCTTTTATTTGATCCCTCAAAGTATATGGCACAAACCTATCTAGAAATATCTTATTAAGCTAATCCCAAGTCAAATCTAGAAAACTAAGAGGTATGCAATTAACAAGTGACCCCTACCAATCCCTAGTTGTATCTCTCAAATAATAAGTAGTGTAAAAAATCCTGTGTGTCTCAGGCGATACAAGGTTATGCTACTTCTCACAATAATCAATCAAGAACTTATAGGCATCCTCTTCTACAATATCGCTAAACCTGGGTGGACCCAAATAAGGGGATCCTTCAAACCTCTTTTGATTCTTAAAAGACATAACTATAGTAACTGTAATAGAAGGCATGGGGAATCTGATTGGTTGAGATCTCTCTAAAGAGGGTAACGCAGATGAAGGTTTTAACTCTTTCATAAAATACCATACTCAGATATCGTATATAAGGAGGAACAACACTCAAAGTCTATGGAGTAGCATTATAAAATGATGGTACCACTAAAGGAACCATATTCAGAATAAGACAAATATCTGGTGCACTTAAAGGAGTACCCTCTAAGCGAGTAGTAAGCTAATCAGTAACCCCTCCAAGTTCAAAGTAGCAAAACTCTGTGGGACCTAAATAGGTCTTATATCTCTAGCAAGCTCAACCCGACACTCAGGGTAAAGCCTCCTAGTACTACCTCTAAATAGGGCATATCCTCGTGCCGTTCCATTATCTCAAGCCCCTCGATGACTCAAAACTCACCCTCTAGACTGAGCTCTTTCTCAGATAATGGCTCAATATTTTAACCTCATGGGATCTAGTCCTCACCATTTGAGAAAAAAAGAGTGAAATAAAATTTCAAACACAAGGTATGAAAAATCTGTACAATAATGAATAAAACTAGGATATTTCCTAAAGATGTCTTGTAGCCTCTCAGAGATAGATACGGACATCAATATAAAAATCTATGAGACTCTACAATAATTACCTATTCTTATATTGTTGAGACTAATAATCCTGGATGCTTTGATACTAATTGGTCCTAATACAAAAACTAAGGGTTATTATGGAAATTGTCACGGCAAGCCTTGACAAGAAATCCTATCAACCAAACTGATATAAAATACCAAATTCCACTTTTGGAATTCAAATTTAATAAGCTTTAAATGACAATAATCAAAGAAAATAAATTGAAATAGGGATTTGGAGCTTACCCAAGTTTGAAAAGGGAAGAAAATTTTTAAAAACTAAAAATCCCTAAGCTCCAAGTGCAAAAAATGTCAAAAAATACCAAATAAGGTATATCTCCCAAGCATGTCTTAAGAAGACACTGGGCCACTTAAGTGGCGATCTCTTAAGTGGACAAGTACCGATTAAGGTACACTCGCTAACTGCATATGTCGCTTAAGTGGACGAAGGGTCGCTTAAGCGACACTTTCTTAAGTAGACCTAAGGACACTTAAGACACACGCACTAGTGTAAGTCAAGGTTTTTGAGTGATCGAATAGCCTCTTACGCGACCTCCACTTAAGCTAGCCAGTGTTGCTTAAGCGGATGCACTGGCTAAGTAGTGCATCAGCTGCAGACTTGGAGAATTCCAAGTCTCTGCAGGCCCCTTGTGATTTATCAAGAATCCTAAGAAGCCAAATAACCTATGCTATCCTATCTAATTTTATGCTCTTGACTTAATAGTGGAGTCAGATTTACTAAAACACATCATTTTAACAATATTGACCCTCATAACCCAATTTCACAACTCTATGAATCAAGGGTAAAAATAAGATATAAAAGTCATAAAACTACACCAACCATGTTACATACCTTAATTTGATGTTCTAGATCTACAAGAGAAGTCCATTTTGCTATATGTCGAATAGAAAATAATGTTGACCAAAGTCAACTACAAAGCCTTTTTAACTACCAAAAAATTACAAACTCACACAAATCACACCAAAATACATTGGAACCATTCCAACTATCCCCACACACTATTAGTACAGCAAATCAACTAAAGAGAGGATTAAAATTTTCAAATCTCACAAAAATCACTAGAAATCAAATCATTATATTCTTCAAGTTTTGGTGGCTACACTATATTTAGCTAGTTCATCTTGTTAGGATAGGGTTCCTTGGGATTGCTATGATTATAGGATGGTTGGTTACTTTTGTAAGGAGTGTCCCTAATATAGGATGATCAAACCTTCAGTGTAGGTAGCTAAACCTCTTAGATCACTTGTGCCACTAGCTAGATATGTTCCCTAAAGTGGTAGAGGTGGTTGTTTAGTTTCTCATAGAGGTGCCCAATTTAGCTGGATAAGGTTTTCAGTTCAACAGTGAGAGTAGATAGTTATATGCCTTTCTTGGAAGACTAGAGTAGAGGAATCAGGATCAGTGATCATAAGTATGATTCTAATATGCTGAGAGTCTACTTCTAGGTTATTTGACCTGGGTTCTACTTACTACAACGTGTCAATATATTTCTCTTTCAAATTGAGGATAATTAGCGAGACTTTACATGTGCCTACGTATGTATCCACTACAATAGGTTATTTTTTAATAGTGATTGGGCTCTGAGATCTTATTTTGTGACTTCATAGAGTATCAAACCTGGGATGATCTTATTATGCTTTCTATGGCTGATTTTAGTGATATTCTAGGCATGAACTGGTTATACCCTTTCGAAGGGCTTGGATTGTTTTACCAAAATTGCTATCTTAGCATGCTTATCATTTTCCTAGCCATATTGTAGAGTTCTAATAATTATATCACTAAAAAATATTTCTTATAGATAAGAGGATGGTTTTGAAAGGGTGTTTGAATTTTCTTATTTATGTCCAACATACTAGTGTCAACGTTCTATTCCTTAACTCTATTTTGATGGTCCATGAGTTTGTTGATGTTTTTTATATCGACTTGCCTAGCTTCTTGACAGCTTCTTTCCTAAGAATTTTATTGATTTTGTATTAATGTTTAGCGAGGCACTAGGATTATTTTTATTTTAGATTATTTGATAGCTCCAATGGAGTTGAGAGAGATTAATATTCAGGATCGTCGATGTAAGGTTTTCATCAAACATATTTTTTCTCCATTAGATTTCTCTTATTCAATTTCCAAAGAAGAAGGATAGTTACTCTCATGACCCAAATCTGGGCCCGACCGTGACGGGTATATCAAGTCTACCGAGGACCAGATACCACCTCCTTTACCTAGTCAAACAGAACATAATACACTAGACAACGGATAAATTTCGAACATATAATAAGATAGAGTAAACAGTAACTCAAAGTCAAAGAATGTCAACAACTATTACCCAGTCCACAGTAATCCACAAATCCCCTAAACACAAAAATAACTTACATAGGGATATGCCTCCAGCCCTGGCAATGACAGTGTAAATGTGAAGTTTTCAATTCTAATTTATGGAGGGGAATTGATGGAATAATCAAGTTTTTCAGAGAATGAAAGTTCACCACTTTACCATAAATTATCAACTTTGAGAACACCTATCACCGCACAAAATAAGTAGAAGTTCCTTCTAATCCTGCATTAGATGGGGATACAACATACGGAGACAATTAGTGGGGTGAGCACTAGAATATAACTCAGGATAAGGATAAATTAGTGTCAATCAAAAAATTAATTTCAAACTCACTTTACAAGTTCACATTCATGAATGCATATATAGTAGATGTTGGGGTAAGGTAGAAGGTCTAGAATGATAGTAAAACATTATATTAGACTATATAGCTCAATTGTCATAAGGCTAAGTGGGTTAAGCTTCCCCTGTAGAAAGGTCCCCAATACGTGTTAGTCGCATGAATCAGAGGTATCAAGGAATATTAGGGAATACATCAACCCCACATCAATTCTAGGTATAGAATATATCAATAGTATGAACCATGTACATGATCATCTAGACCAACTCTCAAGTCGTCAAATATGAGTTTCTAGTATAGTTCATTCGAGACCCACACCTTCACAGCTTATCTACAAAACCCCATTAAGCCCAATTAAAACAATTTTCACATAATCCATTACTTAACCAAGGAATTATACACTAAGGCACACTAAGGTGTCATCATACCATTTAGCTTGCAAGCTCATATACAATTATAATTTCATTAACTTGGAGGAATGCCTCGACCACATTTGTTCATTATATCAAAACATAGCCAACAAGGCTTTTAAATTCCTTATTCATTGTTTAACAATTTATGCAATACAATAGTACAGGTGTGTAAATTAAACCAAGTGACAATTCCATAATTCAAAGCTATTTACGCTATTAGGTTGAGGGAATACAATTGTTCAAAACCAATTATTTATTTCAAAACATCAATTTTGGAAATTACCTCAACTCTCATACCCTTTCACCCCATTTGTTCAAAAATATTCAATTCAAAGCATGAACAACTCATTAAAATCATGGAAAACAATTCAAAGATCAACCATCCCAAAACCCTTAAACCTATGTCAAAACCCATATTCAAATACATACAATTTAACAATTTAAAACACATATTTTTCATAAAATAAGATTTGGGGGAAGAGTAACATGCCTGAAAGGATCATAATTTTAGGATGGAATTTACACTTGGAAGCTCTAGACAATTATCATTGAGAAAACCCTAACGTTCTTTCTTAAGAGAATTTGTGAGAAGAGAGAGGTTATTTGGGTGTGTTGTGAATATGAATGGGGTGGTAATAAGGTTTTAAAGTTGTGGGTCATATTTGGGAAAAAAGGAAATGTCCAAAGTTCTCTTAACGAAATACTAAAAAATTATTGCCTAGTCATTACGGATGACCTTACGACTCGTAGGACCAACTTATGGCTTGGGACCTCCAGTCGTAGTTTGTATAGCATCCATGGGCACGCACAATGGTCTATAAGTCATACCATGCAATTCGTACTCAAACATTACGATGTTTTGTTGTCATGACTAGAACCAGGGCCTGGCTGTGTCGAGCATCTCAAGTTCCACCTGGACTAGAGACTACCCCTTGCACCTAACCAAATGAACACAATATCCCCAATATCGGATGAATTCCAAATATATAAAAAAATAACGAGAGAATAAGCTTAAAGATATTTGAACAAGTCTATAATTCGTCAATTAAAAATTGTTAAAATAACCTACCAACTTCACCCAAGTCCATAATAATCCAAATAAAGACTCTACAAAAATTGAATAACAATAAAGTGTTGAGACATGCCCCTGACAATAGCCAAAAAAAAGTCTAAATAGTCTGAGACATAAGGAACCAAAACATGAAATGAAGTCTTCTGAGGTATGGACGCTTACCACTTCAATGTCAACTCACGAGTAGATTCCAAATCCTAATCACATAGCAAGAGAAGTAAAAGTATGAACAATTCCTACATCACATAGGGATACAACATCGGAAGATAGTTAGCGGTGTGAATGCTAACATGATACTCAGGGATAAGGATAACATAATGCATTGATCAATAGTTTAAAATCATTCAAATACAATGCAAAAAATCAAATTAATATACATATATCATAAGCTGGGATAGGGAACAAGGCTTAACATGCACTTTAAAACATTAGTATGGGTCGCGTAACTCAAACGTCATATAATAGTACCCATGGGCTATATGTGCCCCAGCTTTCACCCCGTGGTCAGGCCCTAGTGCGTGTAGCCACACAAACTAGAAAAAGATCATATATATATACACGGGGGATTTGTACCTCTCAATAATATACTAAGGTGACTTAAGAACCCAATTATAAAATGTGATATGAGGGACTCGAACCCTCCAATCATAATAATAACAACAAGGTGGACTCAAACCACCCGGTCAAAAGCAAGGGAACTCAAACCCACAAGCCATAACGACCCTACACTAGCTAGCATGGTTTCTAGTGTTGGTCACTCGAACCTCCTTTTTCATGACTAAGTTGTAGGACCCTCATTAAATCCCATTTAAAAATATTATCACAATTACCATTTGTTAAACCATGTATCATATTAAGGCATACATTGTTGGTATTGTTATACCAACTACACTTGCAAAGTAACAACAACATGCCAAAACATTTACATCATTTGGGAAAATTCACAACCCCTTTGGTTCAATTATACAATAGTTTGTGAAAATACAAATCCAAAAGGTTCAATTCAACATCATAAATCCATAGTTTAAGAATAATTCAATGCTCACAGTTCTCATTAATATGGGGTTGGGGACATAACCACTTCTAAAGTCACAAGTTTATGGAAAATCAGAATTCGCTAGTTCATTTATCATATCTATGGACCCATGAGTTCAAAACCACAATTAAAAGCATGAATAGTCATATAAAAATAATGGGAAAACATTGTTCAATAACAAGCATTCAAAACCACTAACCTTGTTCCAAAACCATCATAAATATCTCATGCTAAATACTTTAAATCATATGTTTTTACAAATTAACAATGAGGGAAGAGTAACTTGCCTGAATTATCAAGTTTTACATAAGGAATCCAAGCCTTGAGCCCTTGGATGACCTATTTCTTAGAAACCCTAAGTGTATTTGCTTGTGAGAATTTGAAAGAGAGAAGAATATAATTATGTTGAGGTATGGTTGAGAATAGGGTCCCAAATAAGATTACAAGTTGTGGATTGTTAACGTAATAGGAGGGAAATGTCTAAATACCTCTTAAAAAGTTGGAAAAATAACCCATTAGTCACTACAGGTGACCTTACAACTTATAGGGTCACTGATACACCCAAATTACAACTCTTTTACGAGAATGTAAGCGGTCGCTGTCAAATATTGAACCTAACTAGGTTCGGTGTCAAATCCTATAGGGAATACTGTGTTTCTAAGTATTGTAGTTGTTACTAGACTTGGTTAGAGGTTCCTGAATAGGAGTTTTTGGTTTTGATCTGAAGTGATAGTTACAGTATAACAATGAAGAAATATGTGTATCAATATTTGATTACAGAGAATGAAAAGTTAGGTTTATGTCCATGAAAAGTTAGGTTTATGTCCACCTTGTAGCTTTTACTTCTCTATTAACTATGAGTATTAAGGATTTATACATGTATGCACTTATAGAGAGATATATCGAATTCTAAATCCAAATGTGTATCAACCATCAAGGATTAATTCACTTTAGTTATCTCGAATCCAAAGTGTACAACCAATCATACAAACTCTCCAAGTTATCAATCCTAGTAAGGCATTAACATGTAAAATAGAGGTTGGCAACCCTATTTTCTTGGCGCTACTCTCTTTTTCAAATATTAACTTTCCTATCGAACAAGTTATTGCTATAATGAGACATTTCCTATGTTTGCAACCACTAGAATTCAATCATAACAAAGAGAGTAATGATATAAGTGGATCAACACATCATAAATTCAAAAATCCATAGCAATAGAGAGTATACTACAAGGTTTCCATAACCCTAACAAATAAGCTTAGCAACTCATGAACCAAAAGGAAATAACAATAAGAATGTTCATCATACCCAAGATTAGAGGATGATCTTGGTGTCCACAAAATAGAGAAAGCAATAGAAGAAAGCGCTTTCTCCCTCTCACCCTCAGCTAAGCCGCCTTTCCTTGTTTGAAAAGTAATACAAAATTTTCATTGATAAAAATTCAGCCAAAAGGCTTTTAATAACATCCTTCTCTAATAAATTGCTACTGAGTCCTCAACTATTTAAAAATATCGAGTTTACCTGAGAAAAAGTTCCCATATATCACATTCAGTCCAAAAGCTGCTTTCCCTTTATGTGAAGTTTCCTCTGCAATCCACAGGTTCCCAAAGTGTAATAATCTTCCTCATTAGTACCTGAAAAGTATGCTAATCACATAGGTCATCTCACTTAACTAAAAATAGTCTAAAAGTGCAAGAATTATGTATTTTATCCTCCAAACTTAGCTAAAACATAGGAAAGTTATGGTGCTTAGACGTATAAATACGCCCAACATCACCACCCCACACTTAAATCGTTGTTTATCCTCAAACAAAATCATATATCTATGAAAATATGTAACTAAACTTTACAAGGGCAACACAAAATGCTCAAGAAGACATACACAACAAATATTAACAAATTTCTTGATCATTACTAGAAAAAACTCACCCTCCAACATAGACTCATTAATTTGGTTAATTTAGAAAGTTAAGCAAAGAAATCATATAAAACTACCCAACAATAATCAACCATGTGCACTCACACAAGAAAGTTACACATAATTACTCATAGTTTTCCATTCTTCAAAAATATGGGTATAAGAATCAACTTGCTTGCTCTCACTCTCACAAAGAATTCTTAGATTACAACTGATGACCATTTGCTTTCCATTAGTGTAATGCTCCACTAATATTAGAATGCTAAGGTAAGGATCAAATAGGTCTTTCACGAGTTGTAATGTAGGATAAAGGGATGGGTAGGACTATTTTGGCCAAAAATAGTGACTATGTTCCCTAAGCGCTTTAATACACTACATTATGCCATTTAGACCAACTTTTAACAAACAATCTACCTTTTTTTCACCTACCAACCTCTTATATTTTTGCCCTATTTTATTACTCAGTCAAAAACACTAGATGGGAGTATACAACTGTTTTTATTTTGCATCAATTTCTTGTTACGCACTCCTATGATAGCCACCCTCAGCTTAGGCTATTTGCCTTAGTCGAGGTGCACAATGTCCAAGAAATGACCAGGTACAAGACAAGTTTATTGTAACATGCTTGGATACAAATTCATCACTTTTAGTGTAGCACCTTGCCACTCCCTATCACAATAATTTCATGTACCAATAACTAAACTTTGGGGCATCACTTTCACTTTTTTCCTCTAATTTTGCCAAACTCTTAACTCAACTTGATTCTACAATTTAAAGCGCTTAGGAGATTTTGGATCAAATTATGGTTATTTAAAAATATGGATTAGGCTGCATATGATGTTGCCAAAGAAAATAGCTAAAGGCTCAATGGGTGTTCAACTAGGACAATGTACAAAGGTAGGTAAAAAGAAGATAAAAATAAGGGCTGCCCAAGAAATGCCAAAATCTTCTCCTACACCCACAATCTTTATTTTGCTTCACACACACACTAGGAAAGTTCTAGCATTAGTCGCAAAAAGGAATATAAAATAACCTTACACACAAATGGCACATGGTCAACTTAATTAGGAGCATTGTAGATTCTTGACTCAACAGCTAAATTAATTAAACCATAACTAATTATCACAGCACGAGTCACAACTTAAAGCCTAAATATTTCAATAGTAGTGATTCAGCACAAACTCATGTTATAATGACATGCCATCTATAAAAACAATTTCATGCAGCAACCTGACTAATTCTCCCTTAAGAAGGTCATCATCCATCCATCATTGAGAAAAGTGACTAATCACGACTAACTAACTATGACTAAAAAAACTCTAGCAAACAAAAAATGCGTGCAAGTAGTAAGAAATATAGTAGACAAGGTAATCAAGGCATACTTGTACCCTTACCCCATACTAAGAAGGAACATACTGCCCTCAGTGTAAATAAATAAGCAAACACTTGGTTAGTCAGACTCGTCCTCTACATTTGGGGTCATACCCCCAGCGTCAGAATCATCATTGGAGTCTTTATCACCAGAGTTGTGCACCATATCAGAGTCTAGAAGTCGGTGATCATCGTCTTTCGATACATCATCATCTAGAGATTCTTCAAAATTTACCCCCACTCTCCACATGGCCCAAGCATGATCATTAAGCGAGTAGTCATAGTCAAGCTGTCGAAGCTCTACATCAGTAGGTACACCACCCTCATTCATCATAGTGAACCTAGTCATGCCATGCAGATGACGGAAAAAACTCTCATCTCGAGCATGTCTTTCAGCAGTGGTAAGGTTGATGCCTTGTCTAGTTTCTGGATCTTTGATTTTTATGTGATCCACCTTCTTTGGGTTTTTTGGCAACTTATGGTCTGCTGGCTCCTCCTCAATGCGCTCTTTCCTTAAAATTGCGGTCAACAAGTTTCCAAAAATAAAGTAGAACTTGTTGTGCACCCTTACTTTGTGAATCGACACGCGTATAACTGCACCAATGTTGATGGGAGCGTTCATCATTAGAGCATATACCAAGCAGACTCAATCACGCGTGACCTTAGTGTATTGTGTCCCAGAAATCAAGTAGGAGTTGACTATTCTTAACCATATGTGAGCTTCTCTGTTCAAATAAGCATATGGGTAAGTATTGTGATGACCATTATCCTTATGACGAGTCAACCGGGGCACAGACATTGATCCACACAACGTATGTTTGATGGCTCTTTTGAGAGGTTTTTTGTATAGCTCCTTGAGTGGTGAGTGATCCACACTTCGAGTACCCAGGAAAGAGTTAAAGAAATCAGCATTCAATTGCAAGACCTTCCCTCGAATCTTTACTTCATTTCCCATAGTCCTTGGGGACCAGTTGGCATAAAACTCTCGAGTCAAATCAAGATTACAGTTGCCCATGTCTCGGAAGATGAAGTCAAGCTTTAGTGCCATAATCTTTGCCAGAATGCGAGGGCAGTTCTTTGCTAAACTTTCCTCTTGTATTACTTCCATATGTACATATTTGTTCACTTTATTGTATCTGTACCATTTCTTCCCTTCCTCCTCTAGAACCCATTTGATCCCAAAAGTGCATCGAGGCACATGAAGAGAAGAGGAATTAGCCTGGTTCTTTCTTGCCCGTTTTTGACCTTTTTGTGATGTGGATGCTTTCTTCTTTCCCTGTCGTCCTTTTGGAGCCATGTTACCTGAGATCATAATAGGGTCATGTTAGTCTCAGTTCGTAAACTTCACTATAGTCAGAGAAGAAACTAGTGAGTGTTGTCGAGTACACAGACTTGATCAACATACATTTATATGGTATGTGCCAAGAACATTATTAGTGCAGTAGCACTTTTGACCCCTCACTTTACATAACAATTTCTCAGTTTGATATACAAAACAGCACACAATGGTTCTATAATCTTGACTATCATTTCAAATTTCATTTCATTTCAGCAATACAATCTTTGAACAAGACTACCACATAGCAATCTCATCATGCCATAGTATAGAAACAACTTTACAATCTTATACTTTTGGTTAACCATGCTCAATACATTGATGAACGAGTCACTCACATACTCAAGCTTACAACTCCCAGAATCATGCATTAAACTTCAATAGTTCAACTTCATAATAAAAAAATGACAGTGAATACCAATCAATACATTCCAGAGTAAAATCAAGATTATCCACGAGAATTCTTTCACTCAATGAGATGTATTTTCCCAAATCATAGAAACCTAACCATAATCTTATCAACAAGAACTATTTCAAAATCCAATTAAACATTATGAGCCTAGCAATGAAACAACTAAGGAACATGAAAGAACAACTTACTTGATGATAAATGCTTGATGAACTGTGAAGGTGAGCCTATAAGGTTAGATGAGAAAAGTGAATGGCTTGGAGAGGGAAAAGGTGTTTGGGTGGTTCTTAGGTAAAAGAAAAAATGGAGTGGGATTTAAGTGTAGAGAATGTGTTTAAAAGGTGAGACATGGGTCGGTTTGATCCATTCAAAAATGTATTATTAGGTAAAGCTTACACTGATAAGCAGCACGTATGAAATTGCCTAAGTAGAAGTAGGTGGCACCTAACGTATCACCTAAGTGAGGCAGTGAGCATAGGCAATGGTATAGGCGGCGCCTAACCTATCGCCTATGTTAACAAAGGCGCCACCTAAGCTATCGCCTATGTGAACATAGGCGGCGCCTAAAATATCACCTAAGTAAGGTAGTGAGCATAGGAAATGGTATAAGTGGCACCTAACCTATCGCCTATGTTTACATAGGCAGCACCTAAGCTATCACCTATGTTGACATAGGCGGCGCCTAACTTATCGCCTAAGTTAGGCAGTGAGCATAGGAAATGGAATAGGCGGCACCTATATACACTTATGTGATGCCTTAAAGTCGCAATGCACCCATACCAGTTGCTATATGCCTTCTTTCCCAATTTCTAAGTGAAATCGAATGCAACACTCAGAAATGTGTACGTCATCAATAGACTACCACCTTTGATGTAGTTGATTTTCTCACCAAGTTTAAAATTAATTATCTGCTTAATGCCTACAGTACCTATATTTATTCAGAACAAACAAACAAGATGATTAGAAGGATGGGTTACCTCTCACCAAGTGCCTTAGTTTTGGTCGTGGCTCGACTTTTCTTTTTGAATTTTCATTTACCAAAAACAAAATCCTAGTAAAACCATGGGTTGCCTCCCATGTAGCACTTGATTTATTATCACAGAACAACACAGTTATCTGGATTACTCAGACTTCATAGAGATATATGGTGGCTATACATTTTATCCAGTCGGTTGGACCAATATATAGCTTTACTCTTTGTCCATTCACCTTAAAGACACTACCATCATCATTTTCTAACTCTACTACTCCAGATGAGTAGACTTTTCTAATTCTTAATGGACCAGACCATTGGCATTCAGCTTACTTGGAAACAACTTCAGTCTGGAGTTGAAAAGGAGTAACAAATCGCCTTTCTAAAAGTTCCGTTGGATAATCCTCCGATCTTGGTACTTTTTCATTCTTTCCTTGTAAAGATATTTACTTTCATATGCTTTGAGACAGAATTCATCCATCTCGTTCAGCTGTCCTAATCTCATATTTATTGCATCATCCCAATTTAGGTTAAGCTGTTTCAGTGCCCACATTACTTTATGTTCTAGCTCAATTGGCAAGTGACAAGCCTTGCCATAAACTAGTTGGTATGGGGACATGCCAATTGGTGTCTTGAACGTGGTCCTATATGCCCATAAGGCATCATCCAGCTTCCTAGACCAATCTTTCCTGCTGGCATTTGCAGTCTTAGCAAGGATCAGCTTGATTTCTTAGTTTAAGACCTCCACCTGCCCACTAGTTTGTTGGTGGTATGGTGTAGCTACCTGATGCTGCTTAACCCTATACTTTTCCAATACGGCTCTGAATAGCCTATTGCAGAAATGTGATCCTCCATCACTTATGATGGTACGGGGTACCCCAAAATGAGAGAAGATATTTCTCTTTAAGAACACCACAACACTCTTACCTTCATTATCAGTGAGAGCGACCGCTTTAACCCATTTGGATACGTTATCCACAGCAACTAAGATATATTTCATACTGAATGATCTCACAAATGGGCCCTGAAGTCAATACTCCAGACATCGAATAACTCTACTTCAAGCATTTTGGACATGGGCATCTCATGGTGCTTTGATATAGAACCTTTTCGCTGGCACTGATCACATCTTCTTACAAAATCGTAGGCATCCTTGAATAATGAAGTCCAATAGTAGCCACTTTGCAGTACGTTCTTGGTCGTCTGATAACCTGCATGGTGACCTCCAACTTAGGAAGCATGGCTTGCTTCTAGTATGCTAGACACCTCTACTTCTGGGATGCACCGCCTAATAATACCATCTGCACCACTCCGAAAAAGATATGGCTCATCCCAAAAGTAATACTTCACATCATGCATGAACTTTTTCCTTTGATAAAAGGAGAGATTCTCAGGAATCACTTCGCTTACCAAGTAGCTGGTAAAATTTGCATACCACGGTAAGTTTTCCACCACAATTGACAGAATCTTTTCGTCGAGAAATGCATCATCATTCCGCGAGAAGCTCCTATTCAGTGATGGTATAGTTCTTCTATTCTTTATTTAAGGCCTTGCTCGCATAGTACATTAGATGAAAGAGCTTTTCTCTTTTCTGACCAAGTACAACACCCAAGGCTACACCGCTTGCATCATATATAATTTCAAATAGTAGAGACCAATCGGGTGCTACAATAATAGGGGCTTCAACTAGCTTTCCTTTGAGGCATTCAAATGCCTTTAAGCAATCTTCACCAAAGTAAAACTTCACCTTCTTCTCTAAAAGCTTGCATATAGGTTTGCAATATTGGAGAAGTCTTTAATAAACCTCCGATAAAAAATAGCATAATTGATAAAACTCCGAACCCCCTTCACAAAAATTGGTAGTGGTAGTCTCTCGATAACTTCAATCATGGCTCGATCAATTTCTATTCCTTTTTTAGAATTTTGATGCCCGAGAACAATGCGTTCCTTAACCATAAATAGCACTTCTCCAAATTTAGCACAAGATTGAACTCCACGCATCATTGCAAAGCCATACTCAGATTTACCAAGCATGACTCAAATGACTCACCTACAATAGAAAAGTCATCCATAAACACCTCCAAGGTGTCTTCTACGATATCTGAGACAATGGAAATCATGCACTGTTGAAAAGTGGTAGGTGCATTACATATAGCAAATGGCATCTATTTGAATGCAAAAGTACCATATGGGCATGTAAAAGTGGTCTTCTCCTGATCTTCAGGAGCAATGTAAAACTGGTTATATCTGGAATAACCATCCTAGAACTATTACCATCATTTTCCTGCCAATCGATCAAGCATTTGATCTATGAATGGCATTGGGAAATTGTCCTTTAGCGTCCACGAGTTTAGCTTCCGATAATCCATACATACCTTCCACCCTATGACAGGCCTGAGTGGAATTACCTCGTTCTTATCATTCGCCACGACTGTCATGCCCCCTTTCTTGGGCAAACACTTTACAGGACTCACCCATTTGATGTACGAAATTGGGTACACCACCCCTGTATCAAGCCACTTGATGATTTCTTTCCTTACCATCTCTTGCATAGGTGGATTCAGACGACACAGATGCTCAATAGTTGGTATACAATCTTTCTCTAGCTAAATCTTGTGCATACATATGCTAGGAGGGATACCAATTATATCTGCAATAGTCAAACCAATAGCTCTCCTGTATTTCTTAAGAACATAGATGAGAGCCTCTACCTGTTGTTTACCTAAATCAGCATCAATAATAACCGCTAGTGTATTTCAACTACCCAAGAACATATACCGCAAATGACTGGGTAGCTCTTTCAAGTCTAACACCGGTGGCTCTTCAAAGGATGGTTTCACCGGTGGTGAAGGTCAATTCTTAAGGTCAAGATCCAGCTTCTTGGGGCATAAGAATACGACCCCATTCTTGTCAAAGCATAGACAGTTTCTTCTTACTCATCAATATCCTCATGATCAAAGTTCATAAGCACAACAGCCAATGGCTCAATAGTAAGATGCTCCTCCAAATATAATTCCTGCTCATCCTCATAATAAACATCAACTATAGAGAACACATTCATATCCTTGGGATGCTTCATTGATTTGTATACATCAAAATGTACCACTTCGTCATTTATCCAAAATAAAAGCTAATTTGCTCACAAATCAATAAGCACACTTCCGGTTGCGAGGAAAGGTCAACCCAGGATTATGGTCACCTCAAAATCCACCTCGCAATCCAAAATAACAAAATCTACAGGACAAATGAAGGTAGCCACCTTCACTAATACATCGTACAGAATCCCAATAGGCTGTTTCACCGGCCTATTTGCTATTACAAGCCGCATGTTGGTTGATGTAGGATCTCCCAACCCCAACTGTTTATAAATGGCTAGCAGCATAAAATTAATGCTAGCCCTCAAATCACACAAAGCCTTAGATAAATCTAAAGATCCACCGTGCAAGGAATAGTGAAAGCATCAGAATCTACCTTCTTTTGTACTAAGGACCTTGTGGTAATCACACTGTAATGATGGAAATTATTTTTTGGTTCATAGCTTGCTGTCCTATTCTTTTTCAAAGGTCTTTCATGAATTTGGCATACCTTGGAATCTACTCTAGTGCCTCCACCAAAGGCATATTTATAGTCAACTGTTTCAGCATGGTCATGAATTTACTAAACTTAGTATCATCAGCCTTCTTCTTCAGTCTCTGAAGAAAAGAGGGTGGTGGTTTTGGAAGTGTTTTCTCTACCACTTCCTTTTCATTATGCTTCCCATTATCAATCTTTTTAGAATGCTAACAGCTAGGTGCAGTAGCATGAATGACCTTATCCTGATTTTCAACTTCTATAGAATCATCACAATCCGCTTTAACAACATTCTTCACCATACTATCAACCACAGACTTACCCTTGGATGGCTTTTCCAATACCATACCAGTCGTGGTAGTAATGGCCAAAGATGATCCATCTTTCTTTAGATTTTGTACAGTGACACTTGGTAAAGTGCCGGCTTTCCTTTGATTGAATGCCGTCGATAGTTGACTCATTGTTGTTCCAACGGTTTTATTGAAGTGGAATGCGAGTAAATCAATTGATTCGTTTAGGAAAAATCATTTTTTACCTCAGCTACTCCCGTGTTGGTTGCCTCCACTCCTTTCAACAGCTTGGTCATTATGTCCTCCATGGACATCTTCCCAGAGCTAGATATAGCTCAGCATCTTTATGATTTCTAGGAGGGACATACAAACTGCTCCTGTCATTCTTATTCTTCCAATTCCCTTGGTATCGGTCCTTGTATCTGAATTTTTCATAATAGTTCCAAGCTTGGTTTCCTTGGACACTACCTCGGAAACCCCTCTGATTATTCAAGTAATTTACTTCCTGCTCAGAATTGGAGTCAGCTCTTCCCTGTGATACAATAGGTTTGAACTTTTCGATCTTCCCCAATAATAAATGCTTAGTAAGAAAGTCCATCTGCATTTTTATGTGAGCCATATCCTGGTCATGTTCCTCTACCCTTCGCCTCTGTTCTGCCGTCATGCCAATAGATATAGTAGAGCTTGCTACCTCAGAGTCCCTAGTATGCCAAGCTCTACTCTACTTTGTCATACGATGCAGCATGTCAGATGCCTCAAGAAAAGTATGGTCCATAAATGAACCACCCGCAGCATTATCTACCACTGGCTAAGTCACCGAGTTGAAAGCCTTATATAATATCTCCATCAAGTGGACATTGGTCATCTGATGATTTGGGAAACGGATAAGCTTCTTCTTGAACCTCTCCCAAGTCTCGTGGAGAGCTTCATTTAGAAGCTGTCTGAAATTGCTTATCTCATCTCTTAATTGTTCCCTCTTGGACAACGGAAAAAATCATTCTAGGAAAGCATTTTTCAGTTGCCCCCAATTGATAATAAAGTCGGGAGTTAGCCCGTTTAATAATAGAGTTGCCTCTCCAGATAGAGACAATGGAAATAAGTGCAGCTGGATTGTCAAATGATTTGCATATTGAGATAAAATTAATCAGATTCATATTAGGATCGTCGCCTGCAAGTCCACCAAATAGCCCTTCGAGTTGCAATAGCTTGATCATAGTGCTAGTGATATTGAACATAGCTCCAGGTGCTATAGGTGGGGGAATAATAGCCCCCGTGGCACCATCCCTATCCAATTCATCATCATTATCATCAACAAAAAACTGCACAACTCTACGTTCGGGTCTCATTCTAGCATGGAAACCTCTATTGACATTCCTGTTCATAGGTGCAGCCAAATCCTCTGCACGCCATGGATTTAATATCTCATCATCACCCAGGTCTTTATCATCTGGATTGGGTAACCGACCTAGGTTATCAGTATTCTACTGATATACTTGTGCAACTGCCAAAACAGCTAATCTAGCCTGCTCCCGTTAAGCAGCTATCCTTTCCGAGTCTCATTGCACATCCATTCTGCCAATGAGATGTGGTTCAGGATTTATAGGTAATAATGGTTGACCCGATCTCTGCGTATTTGGTGTACAATCCACTTAACCTAAGCAAAAGAAAAACAACAAATAAAAAGTAAAATTTTGGGAATCTTTGACCAAAAGGTCGATTAACAACACAACCATAGTTGACAACCGTATTCCCTGGAAACGGCGCCAAAATTTGATACGACCAAATTACAACTTTCTTGCGAGAATATAAGCGGTCACTGTCAAATATTGAACCCAACTAGGTTGGGTGTCAAATCGCATAGGGAATAATATGTTACTAAGTGTTGTAGTTGTTACTGGACTGTTGGTCAGAGGTTCCTGAATAGGAGGTTTTGGTTTTGATCTGAAGTGATAGTTACAATAAAACACTGAAGAAATGTGTGTATTAATATTTGATTACAGAGAATGAAAAGTTAGGGTTATGTCCACGTTGTAGCTTTTACTTCTCTATTAACTATGAGTATTAAGGATTTATACATGCATTCACTTATAGAGAGATGTATTCAAATTCTAAATCCAAGTATTTCTCAACCGTCAAGGATTAATTCACTTTAATTCTCTCAAATCCAAAGTGTACAACCAACCATACGAACGCTCCAAGTTATCAATCCTATTAAGGCATTAACGTGTAAAATAGAGGTTGGCAACCCTATTTTCTTTTCAAAACATTAACTTTTCTATCGAACAAGTTATTGCTATAATGGCACATTCCCTATGTTTTCAACCACTAGAATTCAATCATAATGAAAAGAGTAATGATATAAGTGGATCAACACATCATAAATTCAAAAACCCATAGGAATAGAGAGCATACTATAAGGTTTCCATAACCCTAACAAATAAGCTTAGCTACTCATGAACCAAAATGAAATAACCATAAGAATGTTCATCATACCCAAGATTAAAAGATGATCTTAGTGTCCACAAAATAGGGAAAGCAAGAGGAGAAAACGCTTTCTCCCTCTTAGCCTCATCTAAGCCACCTTTCCTTGTTTGAAAATAATACAAAATTTTCTTCCATAAAAATTCAGCCATAAGACTTTTAATAACATCCTTCTCTAATAAATTTCTACTGAGTCCTCAACTATTTAAAAATATCGAGTTTGCCCAAGAAAAAGTTCCCATATATCACATTTAGGCCAAAAGCTGCTTTCCTTTTATGTGAAGTTTCCTCTGTATCCACAGGTCCCCAAAGTTCTGTAATCTTCCTCATTAGTACCTGAAAAGTATGCTAATCACATAGGTCAGCTCAATTAACTAAAAATAGACTAAAAGTGCAAGAATTATATATTTTATCCTCAAAACATAGCTAAAACATAGGTAATTTATGGTCCTTAGACTTAAAAATACGCCTAACATCAGTCACCCTATGACTTGGACCTTCCAACATAACCAAAGCAAAACCCCTTGGGTTCTTCATGGTGAACCCTACATCATGTAATGCGACACTATAACTCGTATTGTCATGTTGTAGCATCGACAGTTTCAATAGTGGCACTACACTGGACACATTATCAAATACCCTTCTTATGACTCATTATGAGTCTATACGACTCACTAAGTCTATATGTTGTCAAGGCAGTAAGTTAGACAAATTCTTTAGGGCTCATTATGACTAGGTCCTATGACTCGTAAAGATGCATTACTGCATGTCAGGTGAGTCATTGCTAGTATAGAAATCTAGAAAATTTTCAAAGACCAAAAACCCAAGGCATTACATACTCCCCCCTTAGGATCATTTGTCCTCAAATGATAAGACTAGGCATTTATTAGCACAATTAGACTTCAAATACCATTAATCTTACCTTTAAGGTAGAAAAAAAAATGTTAAGGAATACATATACAACAAGCACAATTATCATGAATGGGAAACAAGAATAGATATTTGGACTTTATGTCCTCTTTGGCTTCCCAAGTAGCTTCCTCAACCTTTTGATTCGCCATACAACCTTTACCAAAGCCACATCCTTTGTCCATAACTGAGGGACTTGTTGATCCAAAATCTCAATCAAAACTTCCTTGTAGGATGATAAATCTAAAATACCCACCTTATCCGAAGGAATAGCTATCGAAGAATCACCATGCACATTGTCAACATCGAAACATAAAATAGTAGGTGAATAGGTCTCAAACTAGAAGGAAATTCATATTCATAAGCAACATTACCAACCCTTTCACAACCAAGTATGGACCGACATAACAGGGACTGATCTTTCCCTTCTTACCAAACCATATCACTCCCTTTATGGTAGATACTTGTAAGAATACCTAATAACCAACATTGAATTCTAACTCCATTCACCTCACATTCGCGTAGGATATTTGGGAGGCCTGAAGTCTATCCTGAATTATGTTTACCTTCTCTATGTTTTGATAAACCAAATCAGGGCCAAATAATTTATTCTCATCAACTTCAAACCACCTAATAAGAGATCTACACATCCTACAATATAAGGCCTCAAAAAGAGCCATAACAATGATAGAGTGATAAATGTAGTTATAGGAAAACTCTATGAGAGGTAACTGGTCAACCCAACTACCACCAAAATAAAACACACAGGCCCAAAGTATATCTTCCAAGACCAGAATTGTCCTTTACTCTTTGATATCTATTTTTGGGTGGAAAGTAGTACTAAGGATAACCTTAGTCCCTATACCTCATTAGAATAACCTCCAAAAGTCAAATAAGAACTGATTACCCTGATAGATATGATGGAAACTAGAGTACCATGCAACTTCACAATCTCCTCAATGAACAACTAGGAATAATCCTTAAAAGTGAAATTAGTCCTCACTGGCAAGAAGTGAGTGGACTTAGTCATCATATCCACGATGACCCAAATTGAATCAAAGTACTGGAGAGATTGTGGTAAAGCAACAACAAAATCCATATTAATTATCTCCTATTTCCACACTAGCAACTCAGTCTCTTAAGACAATCCACGTAGCATCAAGTGTTCAACCTTCACTTGTTGACACACCATGCACATCGCCAAAGAATTAGACACATCCCATGTCATACTATTAAAACAATAAATGTCCTTAAGATCATGATAAATTTTTGTTGAACTAGGATGAGCAGTATAATGTGACTCATGAGCTTTAGCAAAAAATCTTTTTCACAACCCATCAACTTTGAGAACACATAGCCTACCTTGGAACCTCACGATACCATCACCACTAAACTCAAAAATCATCACCTTATCCCTACCTACATCATTCTTTATTTACATTAGAATAGGATCCAACATCTGTATCTCCTTCAATTTAGCACATAGAGATGACTTTGCCACCCCATGAACAATCACACCACTATCCTCAAAATCCAAGATACAAACTCTAAGATAAGCCAAGCAATGAATATCCTACACCAAATCCCACTTCTTTCATCCATATGAGATAAGCTTCCTATGGACAACCTGGTAAGAGCATTAGAAATTACGTTACTTTATCTGGATGATAGTGGAGACTCATGTTATAGTCTTTTAGCAACTCAAGCCATCTCCTTTGCCTGAGAGTTATCTTCTTCTGAGTGAACACATATTGTAGGCTCTTATGACCTAAATAAATATCAGTGTGGACTCCATACAAATAATACCGCTAGATCTTTCATGTAAGCACTATACCTAATAATTCTAAATCATGAGTTGGATAATTCCTATCTTCAACCTTTAATTGTCTAGAAGCATCAACAACTACCCTACTGTAGTACCCCAATCATTCCTTAAGCCTAAGTTTGTCTCCCGAGTAAATATGGCTGAATTCCAAAGTGATTGATGTTCAAACCATGTTATATTTCCCTAATTTATACTTTTTTCATATGAAGAATTGAATAAGATTTCCATCGATACTAAATTTTCCTAAATCCGACACTTAAGTGAGGAGTTAGAGCCATTTTAGTGAGACAGTGTGCCAACTGACACTTTAGCGCATCGCGGAGCCCGCCAAAATGGCAATTGTCATTTTATAGTGAGCCTTCGTGATTTTACTGCATCGTGCCAAGGCTTAATTTCTGGGTTGTCAAATCCCAGTGCACCAACGCGATTCCTCCACGTCGCGGTGCCTTTCCAGGTCACAACCAAGGTGGCAAAAATGACTTTACCACATTGCGCCACTGTGCAATTTCCTAATTGTCAAAATCCAGTAATGGTCCGCGATTGTGGCGCGTCGAGCCAGGACCAAAAATCGGGCTCTAGTTATAGAATTTGCTCAAGGGTATTTTGGTAATTCCACTCATCCTTACCCACTATATATATACAAATAGAGGAGAAAATCCTCATTTTCTTCTTCCATTCCATCCAAAAAAAGGCTAGAGTTTCTCTCTTCTATTTCCAAATCCAAATTTTCTCTAAGAAATTTAAGAAATCTTCCATATATTTCACCGAGTTGTTTAAGAATCGAGTTATCCGAGTCAAAGGCATCAAGTCATTTAGCTTAAGCGTGCGAGAAAGAAGTTTATATCAAATTTCTTTATCTCCAAAATCATAATCAAGGTATGTGGGGCTTGAACAAGAATATCCTTTCATTCTTGTGCCCAAAGAATTGATTTTTACTAATGGAATTTCATGATTTTGCAAGATAATTTATATCCAAATTAGTTTATCATTGATTTATGAGAAATGAGCTATTCTATGAATTGTATATTGCAACTATGAATTGACGATTTCCAGGAGATGATGACAAGAGTCATGATTTTAAGATTTTCCATGAGAAGTTGATTACTGAAAATATGTATATATATATATATATTGATATTGATCTTGAGAGTCAAGAAAGAGTCCTATGATGTTTCCTTGAAGCTTTTGATATTTGAAATGATTTGCTAAGCAAGAGTACTTGATGTGGAGAAAGATTGTTTTGATTTTGAGTCGAGTTAGGAATACACAGTTGTATATGATTTATAGAAGAGATATATTTGTGTTTTGCTCTTTATGATAAACCCATGAGTTGATATTGATTAAGGTGGATTTCCTAATGCGTTTGAGCTGAGTCTGGGAGGAGTATTTAGCACCGAGCGAGAAATATGGTATTTCCCCTGAACTACGTGCCACTATAGGATTGACATTGATAATTGTGGGACAGAGGCTGAGTATGAACTTGTGATCATGAAATTGAGGTTGTACTCCCTGGAAAGAGTAAGACGCCTCCGCCAATGTGGGGTTCTCTCCTTAGGAGGTCAAAATGTTGGACTCCATGTGGCTCACATGGTTTATCTCGGTTATAAGAAACTCCTAAGTTCATAATAGTCTAAGTTTCTTGAGTTACTGAGTCACTCTAAGTCTTGAGTCAAAGAGTTTGAATTGATTCCAATGATTTATGAGATTTATGAAGCATGTGTTATTATTGATGATTTATGGAAATTATGTTTCAGGAAATTCAAGCGAAGAGAGGCATTATTGTCAGCATGCATAATTTTATTTTACATTTATGATATTAATTAAAAATGTTGCATACACCCCCACATACTCAGTACATTCCCAAGTACTAATTCCCACACTCTTTTGTGTTACATATTTTCTCGCAATGTAGGTTCAGGTCCTCAGTTCTGCAGCGACTGTGATCTCCGAGTACCTTCATCTATATTTCTATAGATGGTGAGTCCTCATGGTTTGAGGACCTATGTCCCTGATTTTGTCTTGTTAATAGAAGGTTGTTTCCTTTTAGATCAGTATGAGTCAGTTGGGGGATCTTTCCCAATGGATCCTCAGTCTTATGTAGTAGAGGCTTTGTCAGACTAGACTACCAGTATGTGCAGAACTTCAGTATTTTAATTGTATAGGACAGTATCCCTTCATATTCCAGTATGTTCATGGCATGATTATTCTTTCTTACTCTATCTTGAATTACATCGCAGTGAGTTCTAAGAGTGATGACAGGCTTAAAGGGTTAGCTTGAGGCCACGTGTGGCCTTAAGCACTATGTGACATCTTGAGATAGTTTCTCGAGTCATTACACCTACCATGCTGTATCAATACACAACCTAGTACCATATGGGATACATCATAATAGACAACCAAACCATCAATTCCTTCGGGTTGTGTTAAAATTGTAGACGAATCGACTTATCCTTCAACTTGACAAAACTACCCTTGCAAGCATTAGACCATAGGAACTTCACCTTCTTCTGAGTCAACTTAGTCAATGGAGTAGTAATGGAAGAAATACTCTCAACAAACCTTCTGTAATAACTAGCTAACCAAAAAGCTTTGAATGTCGGTTAGAGTTGTGGGTTTCTTAACCACTACAACTTTTGTGGATCCACTATGATCTCTTCACTAGAAACAACAAAACATAGATAAGTCACAACATTCAACGAGGACTCATACATAGAGAACTTAGCATACAAATATTGATCCTTGAGGGTCTGTAACACAAGGTGGGGGTGATCAGCATGACCCGGCCTCACTCTTGAAATACACCAAAATACAGTCAATAAAGATAATCACAAACAAATCAAAGAACTAATTAAAACCCAATTTATAAGATCCATAAATGTTATCGAGGCATTGCTCAAACGAAAGGACATCACTAAATACTCAAAATGACCATACCAGGTTTGGAAAGATGTCTTAGGAGTATCTTCCATACGAATATTTAACTGATGGTACCCAGACCGTAGATCAATCTTAGAAAAGTACTTAGCACCCTGAAGCTGATCAAATAGATCATTAATCCTTGAAAGTGGATACTTATTCTTCATAGTCACCAAATTTAATTAGTGGTAATCAATACACATTCTTAGGGAACAATCCTTCTTATACATAAAGATCATGAGAGCACCCCATATAGACAAACTAGGATGGATAAAACCCTTATTTAGAATGTCTTTCAACTGCTCCTTATGTTCTTTCAACTCTATCAAAGCCATTCTATAAGGAGGAACAAAAAAAGGACTAGTGTCTGGGAGAGGATCAATCTCAAAATAAATTTCCCTATCTAGAAAAATACCAGGAAAATCACCAAGAAACACCTTAGGAAATTCATAAACCATAGGGATAGTCTGCAAAGTAGGACCTTCAAATCTAGAATCTTTAACATGCACTAACTAATAGAGTCACCCTTTAGAAAACAATTTCTTGGCTCTAAGATATGAAATAAACCTTACCTTAGATACTTAGGAACTACCTTCCCACTCAATCACATCCCAAAAAACGAACTCAGTATTATCACCCCTAGAATGGTCCCAATCCTAATACCATTGGTATCCCATATCTCTGAACTGGTAAGCAGTAAACTCTACACCCTCAACATCAGTAGCCTGCATCACATGAAAGATCTTTTCCATGTCATCATTGAAAACCTAAGGATATTCCTCAAACCTATAACTTATGTAAATAGGAGGAATCAATCTCATAATTTTCCAACTCTAGTGGCCTTGGAGGATGGAGCAGTAGAAGACACCCATTCAGTATGAGAGGCCATCAACTGGGTAAGAAAATGAATCAACTGGCAAAACTTAGCACAAGACACATTAGCTTAAGGTGCCTGAGGAGGGATATGAGGAATTGATAGAGCTCCATCAGGGCAATAAAAAACAGTGGCCCTAACCCTAGTCTAACTCCTCGAGTAGGATGAGCTCCATCCATATTGTACTCAGACGGGATAGAAGAGTTCCACAGATATCAGATCTCTTGGAGGCAAGATCTGAAAAGCAAACAAATGGGAATTAGATAGATTTGAGAGCTTAGACTCTAAAGCTCAAAATAGAAATCCGGGAAAGGGAAACATTCCTAAATGCCTTGTAGCCTCTCCATTATAAGTGTGGCACTCTACACACAAATAAAAGAGACTCTACTTGACACAACTTTGTGGACACCTAATGACACCAAACCTAGGCTCTAATACCATCTCTGTTACGACCCGAACTAGGGCCTCGCTATGATGGGCATCTTAAGTTCCACCTACATAGGAGACCAGCCCTTGCACCTAACCACATGAACACAACACTCCAAATATAGGATAAATTCCAAACATACAACAAGATAGCAAGAGAATAAGCTTAAATATATTTAAATATGTCTATAATTCATCAATTAAAAATCGATCAAATAACGTATAAGCTTCACCAAAGTCTAAAGCAATATAAAAAAAACCTCTACTAAAATTAAATATCAATAAAGTGTAGGGACATGCCCCCGACTATAGCCAAAAACAAGTCTAAACAATCTGAGACATAAGGAACCTAAACATGAAATATAGACTTTTGATGTACGACAGCTCACCTCTACAGTGTCAACTTACAAGCTGATCCTCCTAATCACTAAACAGGAGAAGTGAAAGTATGTCTAATTCCTGCTTTGCATGGGGATACAATATCCAAAGACAGTTAGTGAGGTGAACGCTAGCATGATACTTAGTGATAAGGATAACATAATGCCTTTTTCAATTATTTCAAATCATTCAAATCTAATGCACCTAATAAAATGCATATACATATATATATATATATATATATATATATATATATCACATGACAAGATAGAGAACAAGGCTTAACATGCACTTTACAAGTTTAGTGTGCGTCATGTAGCTCAACAATCATATAATAGTCCTCATGGGCTATATGGGCCTAAGCTCTTACCCTCTAGTCAAGCCCTAGTCTGTGTTGTTGTATGAACCAAAGAAACATGATACCTATATGCATAGGGGGACAAAACCTCCTAATCATATACTAAGAAAAGTTAAGCGCTCAATCATTAAATATGATATGGAGCAATCGAACCCTCCGATCATAATAACAACAATAAGGTGGACTCAAACTACCTAGTCACAAGCGAAAGTAACTCAAACCCTCAAGCTATAATGACTCTGCACTAGCTAGTGCAGTTTCCAGTATCGATAACTTGGAACACGACTAAGCTAAATAAACCTCATTAAAGACCAATTTAAAAAATTATCACACATTACCATTCATTAACCATATTTTACATTAAGGCATACATTATTGGTATCATCATACGAACTACACTTGTAAGGTAACAAAAATATGCAAAAACAATTACAACACTTGGGGAAATTTCCAAACCCCTTGGTTAAATTATGCAATAGTTTGTGGAAACAAAAATCCACAAGTTTCAATACAATATCATAATGCAATAGTTTAAGACTAGTTAAATTCTCACATTTCTGATTAATAAAACCTAATTCACAATATGGGGTTGGGGTCGTAACCACTTCAAAACTCACAAGTTTGAGGGAAATCACAATTCCTTAGTTAATTCACCATACCCATGCACCCATAATTTAAAACCATAATTAAAAGAAAGAATAGTCACATGACAACCATAGAAAAACATTGTTCAACAACAAGCATTCAAAAACCCCAAACGTTATTTCAAAATAGTCACAAATATCTCTTGAAAAATAGTTTAAATCATATACTTTTAGAAATTAACAATACAGGAAGATTAACATTCCAAAAATACCAAGTTTTACTAAAGGAATCCAACCCTTGAGACCTTGGATGACCTATTTCTTGTAAACCTTAAGTATGGTTGCTTAAGAGAATTTGAATGAGAGAAGAGTGTAATTATATTGAGTTAAGGTTGAGAATAGGGTCCCAAATAAGATAACAAGTTGTGGGTTGTCAGTGGGATATGAGAGAAATGTCTAAAAGACCATCATTAAAAGTTGAAAAATAACTCGTCAGTCGTTATAGGTTACCTTACAACTCATAGGGTCACCTTACAACTTGGACCTTCCAGTCTTAACCAATCAAGAAACCCCTTAGGCTCTTTATTATGAACCCTATGACTGGCACCCTATGTATCGTACTAAAGATATCAGATACTCTATTGGGATTCAATTCAGTTAGTAGATAGGTTGACTTTTGAGAAAGATTTGGTTGTTATTTTAGCTAAATATATCAGGCAGTTGAGATCTAGGGAGATTCTTATAGTAAAGGCTTAAAGGAGACACAAGCTAATCAAGGTGACCACCGGGAGGTAGAGCATGACATGCAGGCCCATATCATTATCTGTTCAAGTCTTCAGGAACTTTAAGACTATTAACTATCGAGGATGAAAGTCCATTTAGTATAGGATATTTTAATAACCCTCCAGGCCATTTTTATTTTGATCATGAATTTTCTATGTTTAAAAATTTCCCTTATATATTTTAAGTCATTTATGCCAATGACTTATTGTGACTGAAAATTCAGTTCCCACATAGTTCATTTGGTTTTTGTGTTAGTTTACATAATTTAGAGATTTATAATTTGAGAAATTTGTCTTTACCAAAAAAGTCTAGTAAATGTCCGTAGATAAGAATTTTGGTAGTCCTATTAGCTTTGAATGTGAATTTTAAGCTAGAGGGACCTTTGGTTTGGTCCCAAGCTTTTAAACATATTTTAGCATTTAGATGGTTTTTAGTTAAATTGGATTATAGGGTATAATGCCTTCATCAAAATAACCTCGATTAGGAATATTCTCCATTCCATTGAGTCCATAATGTCATTTTGGTAGGGTATAATATCTTATTTGCATGCATGGGATTTCTAACGAATCTCGAGCACCGAGTTGGAGTCATTTTAGAATTAGTATAAATTTCTAGTGGAATAATTCATGCAACTACTTTGGTAACCTTGGGTTGCTTAAGTGGAGCCAATTAAGTGGGTAGAGCTAATTTCATCTCCCACCACTTAATTTGATCTCCTTGGATTTTATGTGATCATCTATGTGGCTTGGGAGATACTTAATTTGACAGGTGATAATAGTGACCCTCACTTAAGCATTTGTACAGTATCTTAAGCAAAAAAATCTCTACTTAAATAGAGGTAGATGTATATATACCCTACATGCCGATCATTTATCTATTTTTACCCAAAAATCCACAATAATTGGACCATTGGAGCTCAAAAATCATAGTGGAATCAGAATTTGGAGCGAAGGCTAGGTTGTTTCTTAATTGTTGATCATTTTCACATCTATAATTTGTAACTTTCAGCGCAAATTTTTATTTAATTATTTATTTAAAATTCTTATTTTTCCATTAATAAATGGGTCTATTTTTGTACTAATTTTTGGGAGATGATCATGCTCAATTTTTAAGCACATGAACCTTGTCCCACAAAGGAAAATATCGCGGGTTTTATTTTTAGTTTTTGTAAATGGGTCCCATGAGTTATTTTTAACTCGCTTTTTAACCTGATGTGTAAATTTGTAATATGGCTACTAGAGTATAATTTTATAGCCTAGTTGAAGTAAGAGGCTTCTCAGAAAGGAAAAGCTCTTGTGTAGTAGGTTAGTGAACATGTGTTCAGACTCTAGGTAAGTTATATCATACCTACTCTTAGACTTGGCTTATTTCAAGTATATATATGATGACTTGCTAATTATTGATGGGATATTGTAGTCTAAATACACTCTATTTAAGTATTTATGATCCTTATGGCTTGTTTAAGGGCCTTAGAATAGAATTACGCCTTGAAATCCTTAACCTTGATAGTCATTTCTCTTTTAGGACTTGGCTTAGTATACTTTGTATCCTTTGGATTAGAGTCAGATGCCATAGATTAGTTTTGGGTAGTTTCTAGCCTTAGGTGGGGTTCTCTATAAGATTTATAGTTAGAATAGCATCTTTTAAAAAATTACACTAGGATAGTATATTTTCAATTGTAGGGTACCTTAGACTCTAATAATGCACATATTATACTATTGAACTATAGAAATCATTTTCAATATATTATTTACCCAACAAGAGTTGTGGTCATATCCACAGGAAATGAGAGAATTAGCTTTACTCTCAAGTGTCACAAGCTACTCTAGGTTTGCATGTAATGTGAAAATTAAATATAAAAGTAAATTTTGAAGAGGTTTTATGTTAGAAAGATTTCTAGTAATAAGTTAAAAGTGTTAATGGTTGGTTTTTCAAAGCTAAAAGCAAAGAGATTGTAATCAAGTAAAATAAAACAATTATGGTTACGCCTTCTTGAGGCTAATTGCACGTATGGATAAGTGAAAATACACCTAAGATTCGATTGGTAGTTATGATTAGGCATCATTTTCGTATTGGAAATGATTTTTCAATCCATAACAAAATTTCACAAGGGTTTCTCACAAACACCAAAATATCTACACCACTAAACAACCATTAGCCTTGATGTGTGTAACCTATCACTAGCATTTCCATATAATGAGAGTAATTCATGTCTCGTTAGCTCAATCTCATCACTCTTGTACCCCTCTTTAGGCAATATAAAAGATCTAAGAATAAAATAAGTTTGCAACCTCAATCCATAAACTAGAGCATAGAGACTTATATAACATAATAACACATAATAAAATACAAAGGTAAATAATCTCTATCCATACATAATAAACATTGAATTTTGTATAACCCTAAGTATGGGAGTGTAGCTAATCATGGAAAATACAAAATTATTTATCATTTTTTGCTAAATAATCCAAGGACTTCCAAGAAAAATTTAAATTCTAAGCTATAAGTAGTAACTCCCCAAAATTAGGGCTTGATTACAAGTTGAAGCAATTGTAGAATTGACAGGAGATGAGGTTCTAATGGCCCTAAAAAGGTTGAATAGCATCAGGGTAATCGAACAAATTAATTAGAGAATTACCATTACGGGATAAATTAGTGGAGTACAGACAATCACCTAACAGGTTTGTGATGCACTAAATTGTGTATGGTTCGCCGATTCATCAATATGTCATGCTTCAAGGTTGGCTCTACTTCTCTTGGTAATGCAAGGTTTAGTCTGCCAATTAAGTTGGTGATGCACCAATATGTTCTTTCCATCGCTATTTTGCTTCTCATTTCCTTGGCCTTATTTTGTCAGATATTGTGATGGTGATGCTTTATTGGCGATCCATGAGGGATCATGGATCCAATGATGCACTGAAGTGTCCTTTTTATTCCTTTTTGTGAGTTTTGATTATATCTTCTATCTTTTTGTCTCTTTTTGCTACTTTTTCTATTTTTCTTACTTCTAGACCTTTAGCTTGAAATCCAAATAAATTAACATTTAAAATACTTCAATTTTAGATTTCAAAACTTATTTTCTTCCTATTTTTAGGGTGAATGAGTAACAATTTTCCAACTCATCGACACCATTAACTTAAATGTTTTCTCATTCTTGAAAAAATCAATGCACACAAAAGAAAACTACCAATGCCTACAAATAGTACAACTTAGGATATACACACTTATTTTGTGAAAATGGTTTTGCCCTCATGATTTGAAAACCAAGGATCATATTTCGCCTATAAAGATCTCAATTTGTCAACAAAAATCATCATTGGCTAAATTTTGCTAAGCCAAGAACATGCTCATAGACTTCAATTAAAGTTCAAGAATACTAATTCATGAAAATTAAGCACCCTTACATAAAGAAATCCCCTTTCTCAAACACAATTATCAACAACTCGAGGGACTACATTCGCTTACTTTCCAAAAAATGATCAATAACACAAGTACCACACCATAAGTTTTACCATATGCCCTATTTAACCATGTCCAAGCATTCAAATTCAAAGATTATCTAGGTTTTAGTTTGATTTATAGTGTAGGCAATGTATAAGGTAAGGAACTTTAAGATTATAGTAACTCTTCCTCAACAAAGAATCTAAAGAGACCTCCATTAGTGTATTTTCCCAAGGGTTTAGCTTTAAAACATTTTTAGTACAAGTCTTTCAAAACCTTTCAAAATATTTTCCTTTTCCTATCTTTTCAACATTTAAATAACTACACATATTTACAATAAGAACAAAGTTACAACTCTTTTTTTAGCCAACCAAGGATACAAGGATAACTAATGATATCTATGTTCCCATATTTATGAACTATCAAGCAGAAGAAAATTCTAGGTCCACTCTACCCCGAAATTAGGCTTTTGGACTAAGTTGGTCTTTTACCTAACCTAGACAATTTGAGGAGTTTTTGCTCAAGAGATTGACTTGAGAGAAGAGTTTCATCTTGTAGTAAGGGATGGCTCAATTTTTGTCACAAAGGATAGTTTACTCCCAATTAATGGCCTAAGATCATATCTCCAACATTGCACACTCTTTGTTTTCAAAATGAAGCAACCACCAAGTTCTAGATAGATTCAATGTAGATGATCAAATCAAAACCTTTCCCTTACTTGGTGCTCATTTACATACTCAAAGTAATCTTCCTCAATTGTCATATCACATTCATAGAACATATCAGGGAACGTATTCAAGTACCCAAAATGAGATGAGAGATTTCAAAAAAATAAGACTCTGACTAGCTTAACAAGACCAATTAAAAATTTTTAAAGATGGGCATATTTTTGAAAAGTTGCAATACACATCACGATGAAAAATTAATTCAAAAACTATGCGTGTGAAATATCTACCCAAGCGTACCATGTGGGTGTAAGTGTTCTATTGTTTGTACACTTTACTCTAGAGAATGCATGCTAAAATGAATTTTCATTTACAATGAAATGAAAATTACTAATCCAAAAATATCAAAATGAAAATTAAATGAGATAACAATGAAATAAACATCGTACGTGACACCTTAAATAGAAACCAAACACGAATCTAATTATTACAACTCAAATAGAAATAAAATGAGTATAAATTTCTAACCACGAACCAGAATAAGAAGAAAATACAAGAAATAGTATCCAAATAACCAAACTAAAATTGGGAACCCATAATAAAAATCCCAATAAATTATACCATACCTTCTAACTGGAAAGTATGCATTGCCCTTAATGCAATAGGACTATAAATAAGGGAGACACTGTGAGGCTCCCCCTAAATATGGCTAAGCCTAAGATAGTGGCTGGCTTACCAAAATGGACACTGTCTAAACATCAGTACTAGACTCAACTCAATTTATCTGACAGGGTAGATAGGCTACAACATTAGTCTCCATGGAAGTAACAAAGAAAGAAGTCCCAATCTATGAAGTCTTATAAATCGGACTCTCTATAGCGGCATCACATATAGCATCCTTGGTCTACTACCAGTCAGCCTACTTTAATAATTGTAGGCCAACCTGACTACCAATTTGGCATTATACTATAAAAATACATCTAGCTCAGCACTATCCACTATATTATCTAAACCATGATCTGACTTACCCACCAACCTTTATTAATCACCAATGTGCTCTCATAAATAGGTGTATGCTTTGAGGCTAGTGTTTTAGATGAAGCTTTCCATAATTAAGTCACATCAGGGAATTAGAGATAATCAACATGCTTTTGAAGGATACCTAACATACCTGTATGTTACAAATAACCTCTAGTGGAATAAGCTATTGAGGGGCATTCAACATATCCAATTTCTTACCAAAATGCCTCAAAGTCTCCTAAAAGCTATGCATCTCTTTATGTATAAAGTCCATAGTAACTTTTAATACACTAGCCATCATACCCAAAATAGCTTTTTAAAGTTCAGCTAACCTAGCATCTCCTATATTAGCCATCTGATATATCCTAATGATATCAGCCTGAGTTAATGAGGCTTTCAAGGAACCCATAGCAGTAGAAGGTTGAAAAGTAATGCCACTAGGTCTAGGTAGTTATGGATATAGCCTTGAATCCAGGATAATAGTAGAGTTAGTGGGAGTGGACTCAGGAATAGTGGAATCTAGAATAGACATAGGAGTGGGCTGGCTAGCACCACTATCAGCTGAAGTAAAATTAACCACTAGGGTACCTTTTTGTAGTACGCAAGATTTTAGTCCTTGGAAAATTCCCTGAGTTTTGAGCTTACTGCCATGGGCACAACTTATTATATGAGTCATAAGGCGTCTACACGTGTCTTAACACTCTAATGGTAGCCCTACTAGTGTGCTAGCCTAAATTTTCTGTTGCGACTATGACTGGGGATTTGATTCATAGTGAACCAATCGTATGCTGACCAATGTATACCCCAAAAACTTCTACATTGGTTATGACTAAGACCTTATGAGTCGTAAGGTCCCTTGATAACTCATATTGTGTGATTCATAAGGTCAATAAAGATAGGTCCCTCAGCTATTGTCCAAACTACAAATCATGGTAACAAGTCGTAGTGAGTCCTTACCAGTTGTATAGTGACCCTTAGTCACTAGAGACAACTTTTGAGCTTTTAATGAAGGGCACGCTGGATATTTCCCTATTTACCCACATAAGATCCATTACCATAAAGAACCTTTAGGGTGATATTTAAACACTTATCAAGAATAAACACTCTCTCAAATCATTAAGGCAAGAACAAGCTAGGGTTTCTCAAAGTTGGTCATCTATGAGCTCAAGAGTTGATTTTTGTCCACAGTTCTCTGTACTTTCAGGCATGTTACTCATCTGAAAATCTTATTTTATAAAAATAATGTTTCTTATAAAGTTTATTTGTATGGATTTGAATGTGAGTTTTGATATAGGTTGAGGGTTTTGGAATGGTTGATCCTTGAATTTTTTTCCATGGTTTTTATGATTTTTTCATTCTTTGAATAGAATATTTTTCAAAACTAATAGGGTGTAAGGTATGTGAATTAGACTGGGAGCCGAGGTATTCCCCCAAGTTGATGTTTTCAATTTGTAAGTGGTTTTAAGTAATTGTGTCACCTCAAACCACTTGTATAAATAGCTTTGAATTGTTGATTTGTCTCTTGGTTGGACTTACTTACCTATTCTATTGCATTGAATAAATGGTTAAACAATGGACATGGGTTTTGAAGGCCTTGTTGGCTATGTTTTGATTTACTAAATAAAGGGTGTCGAGGCATTCCCCCAATTTGATTTGATAAACTAAAAGAGGTCGAGGCATTTTTCTAACTTGGTTTAGTGGGAAAAAAAATGTCGAGGCATTCCCCAAAGCTAACAAAATTGTAATAGAAAAATTATGAGTTTGCCACCGCAGGAGTATGCTGATACTTGTTTTGTTACATAATGTGTAATTCCATGGTTTAAAGAAAAGGTTTTGTGAAACTTGTTTTAATATGGGCTTAAAAGGGGTTAAGTAGCTAAGCTGTGAAAGTATGAGTCTTGAAGGAATTGTACATAAAACTCACTTTTGTTGGTGTGAGGGTTAGTATTGATAATCGTGTGCTTCTGACATACACACACGTATACACACATATATATAAACACACATACACACAAACAAATAAATAAAAGCACACACACATATATATATATTTGTATCCTACACTAACGTGGGGTTGGGGTATTCCCTAGTCTTCCTTGATACCCCCAGTTCATACAACTAACATATATTGAGGCCCTTTCAGCAGGGGGTTGAACCCATATCGCTAGTGGGTACCTATTTATAGTGGTTGAGCTACACAGTCTAGGCTATTATTTTACTTGGACTCTAAACCTTGTTCCTTACTCCAACATGTTATATATATATATATAATTACAACATGTGTATATGGTATTATACTGTGATTTTAACTTGGCATTATGTTATCCCCTTCTCAAGGTAAATACTAGTGCTTAAATCACTAACCATCTCCGGTCACTATATCACCATGCGATAATGAACCAGAGACACTTCTACTTTTTCTACATAGTGATAGGATTTCCAAGTTATTAGTAGTCAGTTTGAAGTGGTGAGCCTCTTTTTTTGAAAAGTCGTTGCTTCTTGGTTTATCTATTATCATAGACTTTTCTTCAGACTTATTTTTATCTATCGGCGGGGGCATATCCCAACTTATATTGCTTTGGTTTTGTTAGAGCCATTGTGGATTATTATGGACTGAGTAATTTTGTTGTTATTCTTAGACTCCTTTGAATTACATTACCCTATCTTGTTATATGTTCAGAATTCATCTGCTGCTAGTTGTATTATGTTCTGTTTGGCAAACCAAAAGGGGTGTTCTATGGTCCTCGATGGAATTGAGGTACCCATCATGGCCAGTCCCAGGTTTGGGTCATGACACTTTCTCTCAAGCTTTTTTTTCTAACCTCATCAACAAAGTCTATCCTCATAATATTTACAATGAAGATAAAGGTTTGTTAAAAGACCCTTTCTTATTAAATGGTACCTTTGCACATTGAGATAACATAATGGCCAAACATGGAAAGTCAAGGGAGGTATGCATTTGTTAAGCTCGGTTAGCAATGTTGGGACAATGAACGATCCTAAATACCTCATTCTTAGAAGTGATTAAACCAATAAGAATCTCTCAAGGGATCACTAAAATGGAATGATTTTGAGAGGGTGTGATGTTGTTGCAAATGAAGCTCAACCAATCCAAGATTTTATGTGAATTCCCAGTATTTGTATTTGGACAATAGGGTCATCTACTTGGGAAAGACACAACTTAGAAAAGGTTTTAATTAAGAATGCAAATCGTTACTTGAGCCTCATTTAAGATTAAACATAATTCTCATTCACCTTCTTACATCTAAATATTTCATTAATGGTAGTTTTTAATCACAGACTACATTTAATTCTCTTATTCTTACAACATCCTTTTTTAGTTGAGAGCCCCTTTTGTTCTATTCCAGTAACAATTACCCATACACAACATAAAATTCCTAAGTTTACTTTTAAACATAAGGCTTAAGGGGCTTAGCGAGTACCTGAAAATCATGATTTAGAGTGCTGAATGTGTTTGAGGATACTTACCCTCTAGACCATGCAGGCTCATACACTGGTCCTCTATGATAGTGCACTAATGTTTAAGAGATAGTTTAGAATATGTTAACCTGCTTGAGGGTGCACAAAGGGAATACTGTAGGGGTAGGATGTTCGTTAACTTTTTTTTCTAAGTTGGTGTCCCTTAGGAGTTCAAGAGGCTCATTAATGGGTGTGGAGTTTCCCTTCTCTAAGGAATTGATATTGTTCCTCTGAGAGATTGAGATATTTTTAGATCTCTCTTTAGTGGAACTAATCTCCTTAGATTCTTTCTCTTTCACTTTTGGACATTCTTGGTACTTTCCCTTTTATGGATTGTCACCACCCTTTTTGCAAGCCTAGAGGAAGGAACAAGAGATTTGGATTAATTCTTTGATACACGTTTCATTATAGGCATCTCTGTATCTAAGAGTAGCAATAAGCTTGGCCAATATTATCAAAATAATACAACTATCAAATCATAGTTATTAATCACTGAGAAATCAATGCAACACCAACAGATCAATAATGCAGGTGGTTATCACTAAACTAAGAGAGAATTTAATGGAAAATTACCAAAGAAATGTGGAAAACTAGTGATATACTGAAGGATTCAGTAATACTTCTCAATCATCACAGATTCACTAAGGTATTACTTATTCAACTATTTCGTAACTTTCAGTGATAAGGGTAGAACTTAGGCTATGTGCAAAATATTTTTGCATGTCATTAAAGTTCTCAACACTTCACTAAAAGTTGTCTTCCTTAACTTGAAATCATGACCCATGGCCTTCAATGGCATTTTTTCACACTTTTTAACCTTGGATACTATGATTTCCCCAGGTTTTATTACGTACAAAGTTGTTTGATGATTTTTTCCCTTAAGAACAATGTCACCCAATCTATTACTGGGAATAATAAGTTGAATAAAGTACAACCCACAATAATTATCAAACCTATTGAAAGGTGGTATGGTTTTCTGCTATTTATAGTTTTGATAATGAAAAGCTAACTGCAAGGGACTAGGTCCTTGTATATGCAAGGTATAGTATATTTGGCACACGTTGTCTGCATAGTTTTGCCCTCTTGTGTAACAAACTTGCAGGTGCTATTTTGTACTGATTAGGACAGCTGGTCTAATGATCTTTCATCTCTAATCATCACTCAGCTATAAAAGGAAAGAGACACCTCTTCATCAACTGGATTTTTTGCATAATTCTAGAGAGTGAAGAGAGGCAACAAAAACCCCATTTCAACATTGCTCAAGTTCTTAATTAGTTATGTTTTCTTAAATAGAAATTGTTCTTGAGTGAGTAATAATTTTTAACTGAACTACTCATGTTATAAAGTAGTATTTTCTCTATGAGTAAAGAGTTCTTATGTACAGTTTCCTAAGTATGAGGCTGATATAAGTTAATCAACATAGAAAGTCCTTGGTAGAGTTTCTAAGATAAACTTGTAGTAGAGTTGCTACAAGAGAAACGAGCGTAGAGGTAGCTAAAATCTAGACTATAATGAGGAGTTTGATTAAAGTGAATTTCTTTGGTGCTAGTGAGGGTAAGCTATTGTTTTTCCCTTCCTGGGTTTCTAATAGAAATCTTATGTGTTTAATTTCATGCTCGGCCTTTGTTTTTTTACCACCTTATAGTTGTTTTACTACTCTATCATTTGTGATTAACTTTGAGGGACCTGGTCCCTCACCGTGTGGTGCAATCCCTAAGGGTTCCAATAATTAGTATCAGAGTGGGTTCACTCTAAAAGTTAATACCTAGAGTATTCTGGTCATCATGGCTACTATAACTAAACCAGGGGTGGAAATAATAGAAGCAAAAAAGGATAGATTACTAACTTTGAAGACTAGAGTCTGACCCAGGTAAAAAGACACTGATGTTTCACTTTTGACAACAAGAATTGTTAGAGCTATAAAAAAGATGGTCAACTTAAAGAAATGGTAAGATGGAAGGCTATCACAAAAATGGTATTTATGAAGCATTCTACAAAAAGCCAAAGAATGATCAGGTCTCTAAAAAATCATAAAGGAAAAATACAGCTGAGCATGCAGTAAAGAAAGCTCTGACAGCATAGGGAGATTCTTCCATTGAACATGATGAAGTTGAGAAGTCTGGAAATATTTCTATGCTAGAAATGAAAGATAGTCTAGTTACCTAGATTCACTGTATGTATTTATGGCAAACTGGGAAGATGAAAAATAAAACAACGTAACTCATTTTTATATTAGGATAATCTGGATAACTACTCTACTAAAGGGATAAAGAGGCTTTCTAATGTGTTGATAGACACTGTATGCGAACTAACTACTAAGAAAGACGTATTAAAAGTGAAAGTAGAAAATCAAGAACATGAGTTGATTGCTTCAACTTTCAAAAATTCAAAAACCAAAGAGTTGTTAACAAAGATAAAATCTAATATTAGTTTGATGAGTATTCTGAAGAAGGTAAATGACGTAGATAAAAAAGGGAAGATATAAGCTTTATGGCTTCAAATTGATCTTTATGAAAGGTAAGGTATTCTCAAAAACACCTTATGTCTACACTTTACAAGAATGAAGAGTTAGAAAAGGACCTGGTCTGATTAACAGAAGAGTTGAACAAGTCTCTTAAATAGACTAATTCCTCACAAATTCTTTCTAAATTGACTAGTCAAGGTATAAATGATGGTACCAGATTAGGTTATCAAGGAGAATTTCAAACGGCTGGGTGGAAAGGAAAGACTGTTAATGAGGCTAAAAACAAGGCTATCAATCTTTTGTGTACTCAATATGGGAAGGATAGGTGCACTAAGGAAAGTTGTTAGAGATGATTGAGAGCTAAAGGAGATAGCTTTAGAGATGTTCAACAAGGAAAATCATATCATAAGGGGTTCAATCCACGTGAAATTATGAAGACTAAGCTATCTCTACCTAGGCCGGACAAGAAATATTTGATCACTTTCTTACCTTCTTACTGGGAACTCAAACTTAAGGGGGTTCACAAATCAAACAAGTGATCATGATTCTAGGTTTGAGAAAGTTGACTGTTGTCATGAATATTCATTAAAGGGTAGTGCTCAAAGCGTAAGTATAGAAGATTTAAATGCAGTCCCTCTTTCAAGATACATCAAAAAGAGGTATCATATTTTGAAATAGTTGATTACACGGGACCTGGTACTTGATAAATTTGAAGACAAAAGGGGTGTGTAGAAGCTAAAGTATGAATTTAGCAAGATAACCGGACTTATCAGATGAATCAATGTGTCCTCTTAAATTGGGTTATATCAAGGATATAGGTATCCATGATAAAGTAGGTGAATGATTAATATAACTCAGTACCATACCTTTGCAAGTATAAACTCATGGGTACGGCTTTAGAGGAAAACAGTGAGGCAACCACATGGTAAAGATTCATTCAAGTAAGAGAGGGACCTAGTCCTATCTCTCTAGTGAGTACCAAAATGATATGCCTTATATTTTTAAAATTTCTATTTGAAATGGCCACATGTCTGATCTCATATGAACAAAAGCTATCAATTTAGTTCAAATATGAAGAGTCACACCATTGTCATCAGATGCATCTATTCAAAAAGGTACCTCTTAAATGTCAAACAATAATCTCTTTAATTATAAATTCAAACCCTCATGTTTTATTCTCTTCACAATCAACTCAGAATATTTTTTTCTTTCTCAATCAAAAATGGTCCTTCTTGTTCCATTCTCAATAATTAAAAATGTCTGAAATTTCCTCTTCTTCAAACCCCATGAAAGAATTATATTCTAATCATTCTCAAGATCAAAAAATTATTTTACCCATCAGTCCTTCCTATGAGACTCTTGAGACCCAAAATGAAACTACTCTAGTCAAAATTCTAAGCCCCAGTGAATGTTCTATCCTAATAGTTGACCTAAATAAATGTTTTGGGTCTCCAATTGAATAGGAGATTCTTCAATCTAAAGAACCTCTTTTCTCAAAAAAACCAGAGTCCTAAAATGCCCCACAAATCTAGGTTCCCTTTGAGATTTTGAAAGTTACTAAAATTTCAAACAATATACAAGAACCTGGTTCTCCTATCCTTTCTGAATCAAACTTTATATTTGCTAATCTGGTTGATGAAGAGATTCCTATAAAGATGTCTGATTCTCTCAGTAGCATAGATTTAGTAGCTGAGAATTTACTCTTACTTGCTCATGATCCCATGGAAAGTTCATCTGTGTAGAGAATCAAATAACAAGGGAAGAGGATCAGTTGAAAAAGTATGGGGAATTTATATTACATCTAAATGAGGAAAATAAAAAGGATGGGGATATTCAATATCTGATTTTGGAAAATAAATAGACTGAAGGATAGCAAAATAAAAGGAAAACTAATTGACACTGTGTACAATGTACTAGATCCTATTCCATAAGGGGATTTGAATAAAAATTGCTAGTAGATATCATAATGGAAAGTAAGTCTTCAACTACTAAAAGAAGAAGACTCAAGAAAGTTGTCATAGTAGAGGAGGCAAATTTTAAAGTAGTAGAGGTTGGAGAAGATCAGGTTACTAATACTGATATTGTTATTGCATCTAAGAAGAAAAGACTAGAAGTTCATGGTGATGAAAGAACCTGGTCCTCTAATCAAAAGTTTGGGAGTCATGGTGTAAGCAGAAAGAAGCACACAGTTATGAAAAGGAAGAAATTCTCTAAGGGACCTCGTCCCATAAAGAGAAATGTAGCATCCCATATTTTACTTGTACTTGTTCTAATTATAAGGAACCTGGTATAGCCTTGTCGTATGTTAACATATGAGATTTGTTATGCAAGTATTAATGGTGTTGATGGAATTATAGATGCTACCCGTACAGTTTAATGTGACGCGACCAAGTTAATGTTGATATTACTATTTAAACTTGGAATCGTAAGCTAGTATTTGAATCTAAAGTTTAAAGTGACCAAGTTTGTATAAGTTGAAGGTTAGATTAAAGGGATTAGGAGCTGGAAATGGAATAAAAATTGAGGTGTTTGCTTGACTTAATTAAGATAGTAGGTGAGTCACCTACTTAAGCTATTTGGACCAAATTAATGGACCCATGGCTATGGACCAGATTGGGCCTATACTAATGTACTCATTTGGGCCCAAATTGAATAAAAGAGGAAGAAAATAGATAAATGGCCCAACACACAAATCTTCCAAAGGCCCAAGTTAATTGATCCTAAAATGAGAATTTAACTAGGTGCATCACCTACTTTGAAAATTTGAGTAGATTGAACCCCTACGAAGGTGTATCACCTACTTGGACCAATTTGATCAATTTTAAGGTCTAAAATACAGCTAAAGAGGTGGAAAAAATAGGGCTTTTATAAGGCTAAGTTACTGGTCATTTTACTTCATTTCTAAGTCACAAAAAAGAGTATATTTCACAAAATCTCTCTACTCTCTCAAAAACAACAAGGAGTTGCCCTAAAATTCCTTCAGGGTTCTTGAAGAGACCCTCACCTTTGCAGCCCAAAGTAAGTGAAAAAACTTATGGTTTGGCTTAATTATCTCAAGGGAATATTAGGAAAACATGCAATAGGTGCCTAATTATAAATACATGGCAGAATATAGAACAAGCTACTTGCTCACCTTTTCATTGTTATTAAGAGATCTCTTTTATTCTTTGGTTTAAAGTGTGAAGGAAAAGAAAAGTTGAAGTTTTTAGGAGTTCAAATTAAAAAAAATACACTGCATAATTGAGGTAAGGTGACTTCTCCATTTTGTTTTCCTTTTATATGAATTTGAAAGAGAATTATGGATGTGCTGTTATTAAGAACTTAAGAGATGATGAAATCAATAATTGATTGCTACAATAAAAGGATTTGAGGTTGTTTTGTGGACTATTTTGTATGTATATGTTATGGGCTGCTAAGTTGATGTTGGAGGAAGGTATGATTAGTTTGTAATGAAATATAGAAAAAAGCTGTGGCGCTACACCACCAAACCAATTATTGCATTTATTTACTGCCCAATCTATTTTGAGTATTGTTTGGAATGTGTAATGAAGCCGAGAAGGTTTTGCTAAATCTTATAAGAACCTGTATGGTATGTGGGTGTAATTGGAGGAGAAAAGGGTTAAAGTAACACCCTCGATTGATATATTAATGGCTAACTACCTTGTTACTATTTTGAGTTAAGTTAAGTAGCCTAAATATGTTAGTTGGTTGGTAATACTAGTTTCCCATATATTCTATTGTAGATAAGTAATCTAAAAGACGGGAAGTCAAGTTGGGTTAGTTTCAGAATTATATAACCAGGTATGTATGGCATACTCCATTTTTTACTCTTTGGCATAAAATCGAACATTTGTTCCATCAAGTAAGCTTCCGAGATTATCATATAACAAGTGATACATAATAGCAGCACATTACCTTCCATGTAGTTACTGGCCTTGTTCCCACTCTCTAATGTGTCAAAACACCTCGACGCATGCTTATTATTTAACCTGCACATCTATTTTCACTAGAAAATTTCAGAAGTTCTCCATTTACTCATATAAGACCCATGAGTATTTTCTTCTTCTAAACACATCAATTGTGTGCCAACAGCTCCCTACCTAATTGTTATTGCATTAATTGTCCATTTATATGTCTATTATTAGCAGATTATTGGTTTAAGGAACCATAATGTTATGACCACCAAAGTAACAATGTCAAAGCCTAAATAAACTAAGTAATGCAAATCTAAAAATGAGTGGCATCTTAGGGGCATAATCCTAGCATGGGATGACCTCTATACCTTCATATGTGGGTGGCACCTCAGGGGCATAAGCCTAGCATGGGCCTATCCCAATCTTTATATATAGGTGGCAGCTCAGGGGTGTAAGCCTAGCATGGGCCGATCCTAATTTATTTATTTACCACTGATCAGCTGGTCATTTGCATTGTATATGGCTTAATAAAATTTTGAATTAAGAAAGGTGAAAATGAAGAAAGGAACATAATGTATGTTGTCCCAAAAGTATATATAAAGGTGGTCTACTAGTACTACTTATACACTTGTATCTGATTTCTATTGAACTCTTGTATCAAGTGTTATTAACTTCAGCCTCACATATTCAGTACATATTTTTGTACTGACGTCCTCACGGGAGACCTGTATTTCATGGTGCAGGCATAGGTACTTCAGCTCATGCACCTCACTAGTAGGAGCGCAGGTTATTCAGTTACCATAGGTGAGCTCCAGTTGATTTGCGGCTTTTCGATTCTGTTCTATATATTATTGTATTGTGCAGTAAGTCAAGAGTAGGGCGGGGGTTTTTCTAGAACCTAACTAAGTCTATGTGTCTTTAAGAGGCTTTGTAAACTAATGTAAAGTTATAGTAGTGTCTTGCCTTTAGACGTGGTGGCCCCAACAGCCAAGTGTTGTATATATAAGTTTGTGCTTTCATGTGTAATTATTCTCATCGATACATAATATTATATTTGTCAAAACCATTAGTTTTCATAGTTACATGAATGAGAAGTAGAAGGTTATGAATTGGTTCTCTCAGGCCTCTACGGCTATGGGTGCCTGTCTGCCCTAATAGGAATTGAGGTGTGACGAAAATGGTATCAAAGCAGGTCATCATAGGGTGTCTACAAAGCCTTTTGTATATAAAGTCTTATTTTTGGGCATGTTATGCACCATATCTATAAACAGGAGGCTATGGGACATTTAGGGGTTGCCTCTTTTTCTTCATATATTAGATTGTGCAATAGAGCCCATATTGTAGGTGAAGTTATATTTAACCATTGACCCTATTTTTTTCCTCTTTTTAAAGTAAAGATGTTGTTTATGAGAAGGAGTAAGAATACAAGTAAGCGAATAGATGTCGCTACCGTAGAAGGGACCAGCAAGTCACTACCTATACAAGCTAATCAAAGTGAGGCTCAAGCTATGTTTGTATCCCAAACTTGTTCTACTCCTCCATCTCCAGAATATCTAAGCAGGAGAAGAACCGCATCCTTAGAACCACCAATAAATACTACTGACCAAGATTTAAGAAATGTGGTACAATTATTTGTTCGTATAGTTGCTAGACAAGCTCAAGGAAAAGCCATTCCAACCACAGGTTCTAGTGGGTCAGATATTGCAGCTAGCCTACGAACGCAGGATTTTATTAAATTAGATCCTCCCACATTCACTGGATCAGATCTTAATGAAGACCCATACGATTTTATTGATCAAATCCAAAGGGCTCTAGATGTCATGCACGTGTTGGGTAAAGAGACAGTTGAGCTAGCAGCATATAGATTGAAAGGGGAGGCTATATTTTTTTATGAAGACTAGAAATGATCTAGGGGTATGATGCACCTTTAGCTACTTGGGAAGAATTCAAAGAGTTATTTCTTGATCATTACCTTTCATTTGATATTTGAGAAGCCCGTGCGGATCAATTCCTGAATCATTGCCAATAAAACATGAGCGTGAGGGAGTACAACCTCTGGTTTAACTCTTTGGCTAGGTATGCTCCTAATGTAGTAGCTACAATGGATGATAGAGTTCATCGATATGTGGATTGATTGGATCCATATCTAGTTAGATATTATACTATTGCTACTTTGAACAAAGACATGGACAGATCAAGGATACAAGTATTTGTACAAAAAATGGAATATGATAGGCAAAGAAGAAGAACACAAGAATTAGAAAGACGGTATTCCAAGAGTTCTAGATTTACGGGGTAGTTTATGTCATCCCAAGGAGAGTTTAGGCCTCGGTTTTCTAATAGACCACATAGGCCATTACCTTTTTATTCTGCAGCTAGTGCTCCACCACAGTTTGATGAGTCTAAAGGCAACTATTTTGGGCAAAGAAGTAAGAGTCAAAGTTCACGAACAGCGGGGTATCAAGAGCAAGGGAGTATGAGCCAAATAAGGCCTCCTCAGTAGCCATGTAAAAAATTTAGAAAGCTTCATTTAGGTGCATGTAGGTTCAGGACAAATGCTTGATTTTTGTGTGGTACGTCAGGACATATGATAAGAGAATGCCCTCAAAGAGGCATAGGTGGTATGGCATTACCTACTGGATCATCCATTGCATCATCATCATTAGTGCCTTATTCAGGTAGAGGTGTATAGCCTATGGTTCATGGTAGAGGTGATAAAGAATAAGCTAGCTGTAGTGGAGTTCACAATCGTACATATGCTTTAGCGGATCAATAAAATTCAGAGGCTTCTCCAGATGTGGTTATAGGTACATTGTCCATCTTTTCAAATGATTCATATGTACTAGTTTATTCGGGTTCTATATTGTCATATGTTACTCCATTGGTTGCTGGAAAATTCAACAAAACACCAGAATTGCTAGTTAAGCCACTTGAAGTATCTATGCCGATTGGTGAATCTATTATAGCTAGGAGAGTGTATCAAAATTGTATAATAACTATTTGTCGCGATACAATGGCTGACCTGGTTGAGTTAGAAATGGTAGATTTTGATGCTATAATGGGTAAGGATTGGTTGGCTTGTTACAGTAGATTGCTAAACTAAGAAGGTGTATCTCCATTTTCCAAAAGAGGAAATCCTTGAATGGAGGGGTAATATTAGTGCACCGAGAGGTAAATTTACTTCTTATTTTAAGGCAAAAAGAATTATTTCCAAGGGTTACATGTGTCATCTAGTTAGGGTGAAGAAGACAGATGTGGAGCGACCAACTCTTCAGACTATTCTAGTAGCAAATGAATTTCCCGATGTATTTCCTGAAGATCTTCCAGGTTTTCCTCCAAAATGAGAAGTAGAGTTTGGTATTGATGTGATTTTAGGTACTCAATTGTAACGCCCCGAAATATCATCTCGAGACACCACACGGTTCCCAAGGCTACACATAGCCTCAAGCTAACCCTTTAAGCCAAAACACTACCCTTGGGTTCTAACACAACAATATACACACTACGCTAAGGATATATATATAAGTATATATCATATCACATTGCACATGGCACAGAATATCGTTAGACTATACATATATGGAATGTCTATACACAAACCAACCCAACAATACACTAGTCTGACATCGCCTCTATACAGCAAAATCAATGAGCCATTGGGACAAACCTCCAACTGACTCAACAGACCAAAGGGATCACAAAACAACAGCACCAAAACTAGCAACTTAGTCCTCGAACAATAAGGACTCACCACTGAAGGAACGTAGATGCGGCACTCGGATATCACTGTCGCAGTTGCGGCAGAGTACCTGAACCTACTTCATGGTAAGAATGTAGCCCATAGAGGAATATGTGGGTCAACACAAGATACGTACTGAGTATATGGGGGCGCATGCAAACTATAAATAATATCATAAATTTTGTAAAAACGAACTTACTGACCATAATGACACACTTGGCTTGAGTGACATTAAATCATTCAACTCATAACATCTTAGATAGGAAATGTAGGAGAAAAAACACATAAATCATTATAACTCATCATAGGCAACTTGACATACCACATCAAAACTCGGAGTGTCGGTATTTTAATAAACATGACTCTTATGGACTGGGTAGTTTCCTATAACAGACAACCCCACGTGAGCTACGTGGAATACCAATGATTGAAACCCCTATTTGTGGGAGCATCATACTCCTTTCCAGGGAGTACAACCTTAAATCTGCAATAATCACAATTGGGCTCTCTAGCCAATAATATCATCATCAAACAACCCTACGGTGGCACATAGGTTTGGGGAAATACCGAATTTCCCTCTCGGTGCTAAGTACTACTCCCCGACAAGCTCAGAACGTATTAGGAAATCAACCACAACATCATAAGGGTCTATCATAAAGACCAAATCAAATCTCTTTCTCATTTATCAAATCATATCAATTTGTGGATTCCTAACTCAACACATTTTAGCTCAAAACATTTTAATCATCCTCAACATCAACAAGGTATCAATGCGTTGAACCATAACTGACTCGATATTTGGACAAGGATATGAAGACTCAATACATAATATTTTCAACAATTTAACTCATCAAAACCAATCGGAAAATACCAAGACTCATTGTAACTTAAATATCAACATTTCTCAATTTGCCATCCAACTGTCATTTAAAGATACTTGAGACATCAACCCATAGTAGGGATATAGAATTTCCAATATCAATTATAAATTCATAATAAGGTAATAGTGGAATGATAGTACAAATCAAGGCTTAAGAAATTAAATCATCATACTCTCATAATCAAATACTTTTTGGACATAATTTCATCTCAACATCATACACATATTGGATGACATAATCCCATTGCTCATGGACAATAATATAAGATTTAAAACCATATTTTCAATTCATGGTAAAACATGCAAAATCTCATGGCAATGTAATTCAATAAAAATACCGGGCATAAGATCGAAAGGATAATCTTCTTCAAAGACCCACATACCTAAAAATGAAAGATGAATATGAACTTACGACTCTGGAATTTTATACACGAAAATAAAGGTTGCTTCTCAAAGCCCTTAACATGATCAACTCGAATCACAAATCAATTTGAAATTTCTACGGTTCAATCAAGAGACATAGAAGGATGAAATTTGGAGTAGTAGGGTTAGGATTTGAAATTTAGGAAATTATGGAGAAAAATGAGCTATTGAATGCTCTTAATGGACTTAAATCCATGGTTTACCCGGATGAATTGGAGTAGGAATGACCACAATACCCTTAAAAATCAAATAATGTCAAATTTGTCCTTTGGTGGATTGTTTTGATAGGCTGAAGTAGATCGACCATAACATTTTACTCCGATGTCCAAATTGGATGAAACCAATTTCATTAGAAAGAGGAATTTCAAAGCTTTTTGTTGATATATAGTAGCTCACCCAGATCATTATATACAAGGAGTTATGATCATTTGAAATTGACCCTATAATTCGCCCGGCCTCAGTATTTTTCCTGCACATTTATTGTTCACCACTATTCACGATTAGATCGGAATGATCATAACTTATCGCTCGAGTGTCCGTTTTGGATGATCCATATATCGTTGGAAAGCTTATTCGATTCTCTACGTGATGATTGGTCACATATCAAGAAATTCCACACAGAAAAATTATTAATCATGATAAAGAACAGAATTCAACACATTTTCGTCCGAGATCTTAATGAAATTTTTTTTCTGGGGCATCACATCATCTCCCCCTTGGAAACATTCATCCTCGAATATTGATAGGTATTTCAAGAATACTATGAAAATAAGTATATAGAGAAAAACCATCTTGCCCAAGCATATACTCCATTCTAGATTTTTTTTGGATATTGTAGAAAACACACAAGCCAAGATAAACATAGCAATAAGGATTAAATCAAAAGAGAATGATACCTTTGATATGCTCAGGATTCGTAGGAAAGAGGTGGGGATATTTGGCGCGCATATCCACTTCAGCTTCCCAAGTAGCACTCCCCACGGATTGATTTCACTGAAGCACTTTAACTAAAGGAACTTCCTTATTTCTTAGCCTACGAACTTGAAAGTAAGAAACCTCAACCGGAATCTCTTCATATGAAAGACTATTTGAATAGCTGAGTTTTTGGAAGGATCAATCACAGCAGAATCACCAATAGACTTCTTAAGCATAGAAACATGGAAAACTGGATGGACGTTAGATAACTCCATAGGCAATTCAACCTTATACGCTACCTTTCCGATGCGATCCACAATCTTATAGGGACCAATGTAATGGGGACTTAGTTTCCCTTTCTTCCCAAATCTCTTCACCCCTTTCATGGGTGAAACTTTCAAGTACACTAAATCACCAACATCAAATTCAAGGATTTTTCTCCTTACATCTGCGTAAGATTTTTGATGACTTTAGATGGTTTTCAACCTTTCCCAAATTAACTTAAACTTCTCCATGGCCTCGAACACCGTATCCGATTTAGTCGTGGCAGCCTTACCAAATTCAAACTAACCAATGGGTGATCTATACCTTCTACCATTCAAAGCTTCAAACGGGGCCATTCCAATAGTACCATGAAAACTGTCAATGTAAGAAAACTCAATTAATGCTAAGTGCTCATCCCAACTACCTTTAAAATCAAGCACACAAGCCCTCAATATAACTTCTAAAGTCTGAATGGTCCTCTCGACCTAACTATCTGTTTGTGGATTGAAAGCAGAGCTTAAACAAATTTGGGTACGGAGACCCTTTTGGAAAAATTTCCAAAACTGAGAGATAAACTGAGTACCTCTGTCAGAAATAATAGCCAAAGGGATTCCATGAAGTATGATGAGTTCCCGAATATATATTCTAGCATAATCTTCAGCTGTATACGATGATTGCATAGGCAAAAATTAACCTGATTTCATCAGCCAATCTATAACAACCCAAATCGAATCATAATGGTGATGAGAAGGAGGCAAACCAACTTTGAAGTTCATATTCACTTCTTCCTTCGTCCAAGTAGGAATTCTAAACTCTTGCATCACGCCAATGGGCCTTTGATGCTCTATTTTAACCTGTTGACATGTGGAACACTTCGCCATAATTTTTTCTATGTTCCACTTTATACCGTTTCACCAATAGATTTGCCGTAAATCATGGTACATCTTGGTAGCACCAGGATGGATGGAGTATCACGTACCATGCCTTTCCACCATAATCCTCTGCTTTAAGTTATAAACATCAGGAACACATAATCTTTCTTGGAGTCTCAAAATGCCATTTCCCCCTTGGTAGAAAACCTCCACCTTTTGGTCTTTAACTGACTCTTTTAACCTGATCAAGGTAGGATCTTTGTTTTGCATCTCCTTCACTTTCAAAACTAAAGAGGATTCAGAACCACTTTGCACTCCTATACTACCCTCAGTATCACAAAAAAACCTAACCACCAATCTAGCCAAACGATGTACCTCATGGGCCAACTCCTTCTTACCAATCTCCACAGGTGCTATGCTACCCATGGACTTCCGACTAAGGGCATCTGCTACTATATTGGCCTTGCCCAGATGATATAGCACGTTCATATCATAATCTTTCAACAGTTCTAACCATCGTCTTTGCCTAAGATTCAACTCCTTTTGAGTGAATACATACTGCAAGCTCTTATGGTCTGTGAAGTCGTCGACATGGACACCATATAAATAATGTCTCCATATTTTAAAAGAAAAAAATACAGGAGCTAATTTAGGGTCATGGGTAGAAGAATAAGCTATAACTTTGCCCTTTTGCATCAATACACAACCCAAACCAACTCTAGAAGCATCACAATACACCACAAAACCATCAACACCGTCAGGCAAAGTCAACACAGGGGGGGAAGTAAGTCGAGTATTCAACTCCTGAAAACTCTTCTCGCAAGATTCCGACAATAGGAACTTCACTTTGTTTTGGGTCAAACAGGTCATAGGAGACACAATAGATGAAAAACCTTCAATAAAATAATGATAATAACTAGCTAGACCAAAGAAACTTCAGATATCAGAAGGAGAAATAGGTTTAGGCCAACTCTTTATAGCCTCTATCTTTTGAGTATCAACTCTAATACCTTTAGAAGAAATAACATGACCTAAGAAGGCTACAGAGTTCAGCCAGAACTCACACTTACTGAACTTAGCATAAAACCAATGAATTCAAAGAGTTTTCAACACGATTCGAAGATGATCCGCATGATCACCCTTACTTCTGGAGTAAATAAAAATATCATCAAGGAATACTATTACAAATAAATCCAGATATGGCTGGATACACGGTTCCTAAGATCCATGAAAGTTGCTGGAGCATTAGTTAACCCAAAAGAAATCACTAGAAATTTAAAATGACCGTAATGGGTTCGAAAGGCTATCTTGGGGATATCACATTCCCTAACCTTAAGTTGGTGATAACTAGATCTGAGGTCTATCTTCGAAAAGCAGCTTGCACCTTGCAATTGATCAAATAAATCATCAATTTGAGAAAGCGGAAATTTATTATTAATAGTAACCCTATTAAGCTATTGGTAATCAATACGCAACCGCAAAAAACCATCTTTCTTTTGCACAAACAAGAAAGGTGCACCCCACGGGGACACACTAGATCTGATAAAGATTTTTTCTAAAAGTTCTTTCAATTGCTCCTTCAAGTCTTTAAGTTTCATAGGAGCCATGCGATACGGAGGAATAGAAATAGGCTGAGTATCGGGAAAAAGGTCAATCCCAAACTCTATCTCTCTATCAAGAGGTACTCCTTGGAGATCTTCTGGAAAGATATCAAGAAACTCATTAACAATATTAATTGACTGAATGGTCGGGGTTTCAGAATTAGTGTCTTTAACCTGAACCAAATGGTGGATGCATCCCTTGGAAATTAACTTCCTAGCTTGGAGATAGGCTATGAAACGACCCTTAGGATTCACAGAACTCCCAGAACTTTTGAGGATAGGTTCATTAGGAAAATGAAACTTGACCACACGAGCATGACAATCAATAGACGTATAGCATGAGTGAAGACAATCGATACCCAGAATGATATCAAAGTCCACCATATCTAGCTTAATCAAATCAGTATACATAACCCAATGAAAGACAGTAATGGGATATTTCATATACACCCGCTTAGCAGTGACACTCTTCTACCAGAGTAAAAACCAAAATAGGCTAAGAAATTAGTTCATGATCCATTTCAAAATTTATAGCAACCAGAAGTGTCACATAATAAAAACTCAAACCAGGGTCCATCATCACATAGACATCAAAATAAAAAATACGAAGCATACCAGTGACAACATTGAGAGAGTTCTCCTGCTCCTGATGAGGTGGTATAGCGTAGAAACGATTCTGGCGTTGACCACCAGCAATACTATATGAAGCACTCTAAAGAGGAACTGAACGGGCTGTGGAAGGAAGGCACTGGTACCTTGACTCTGGGGACGGGCATCACGACTCCGCTGTCTGGCATACGGGCAGTCTCTAAGTATGTGGCCCAACTTGCCACAACTAAAACAACCCTGCTGTCCCATATAACAATCCTCAAAATGCTCTTTACCACACTTAGCTCACAAAGGAGGATAAGTCCAGTTGCTTACACTGTCCTAGGACCTGGAAGGTACCAACCTATTCCTGAGCTCCTGCCTGCCCCAATATATGGGACCACTAGCTGAGGAAGGCGCAGGTATAAATGGACATCTCTAAAATTAAGGGTGACTCCCTCCAGAGAATCTAGTCTGACCAAACCCCTATTGCTCCGATCTGACTCTCTTAATTCCTCATACTCTTTCTGTTTTCTTTATCTTGTCTGACTCAATCTATTAGGCATGAATCATTAGCCTAGGAAGATCAATCTTCTGTTGATCATAGCAGATCTATATCTTTCACCACATAACTCGATACCCGAGTTAGAAACTTGCTCATACTAGTCCTCGAGTCTGCCATCATATTGGGAGCATACTTCGATAGCTAATTAAAATTAAGACAATACTCCTTAACTGATATGGAGCCTTGTCTCAAATTCATAAGCTCCTCTATCTTAGCTTCCCATAACTCAAGAGCAAAGAATCTATCAAAGAAAGAATCTTGGAATAATTGCTAAGTCACCGGAGTAGTATCTTTCTCTCTACCCCTATTCCATATCTGTACCCAGTCATAGGCAATATCCTTCAACCGATAAGAAGCCAGCTCCATACTTTCTTCTTCAGTCACATGCATAATCTATGTAATTTTCTTCATTTTATCAATATACATCTGCGGGTCCTCACCTTCTCTCGACCCATGAAACTCTGGCGGATTTATCTGCATAAAGTCATGAATTTGTACTACTGCAAAATTATTTTCCTTTGAAGGTGGAGTGTTGTCCTGAGTATTGGCGATAATTGCCTGGGCTAGCATCTGAAAAGCTGCCTAAAATTTAGCATGGGATATTGTCTCATGTCTCGAATCAACGGGTTGAGGTTGGTTATTATTTTTGTGAGCTCGATGTGGAGCCATTTTCTGTCATAAGAACGCACGAATTAACAATAGAAGGAAACAGTTGTAAGCATGATACACTCTTGTAGAAAGAAAGAAATGACTTTTCCTAGAATGCCCCATAGTATCTTGATCATAAGTGTGGCGCCCTACACACCGATGCTCAATACTCTATGTAACACGGCTTGTCAGACTCCCTAGGACTCTTCATAACCTTAGGCTCTGATATAACGTTTGTAACACCCCAAAATATCATCCCGAGATGCCACACGATGCCCAAGGCTACACGTAGCCTTAAGCTAACCCTTTAAGCGAAAACACTACCCTTGGGTTCCAACACAACAACGTACACACTACGCTAATGATATATATATAAGTACATATAATATCACATTGCACAGGGCATGGAATATCGTTAGACTGTACATATATGGAATGTCTATACACAAACCAATCCAATAATATATTAGTCTGACATAGCCTCTATACAGCAAAATCAATAAGCTATTGGGACAAACCCCCAACTGACTCAGCATACCAAAAGGATCACAAAATAATAGCACCAAAACTAACAACTTAGTCCTCAAACCATGAGGACTCACTATTGAAGGAACATAGATGCGGCACTCGGATATCACTATCGCAGCTGCAGCTGATTACGTGAACCTACATCATGGTAAGAATGTAGCCCATAGAGGAATATAAAGGTCAGCATAAGATATGTACTGAGTATGTAGGGGCACATACAAAATATAAATAATATCTTAAATTTGTTAAAAACGTACAGACGGACCATAATGACACACCTGGCTTGAGTGACATTGACTCATGAAACTCATAACATCTTAGATAGGCAATATAGGATAAAAACCTCATAAATAATTATAGATCATCATACACAACTTAACTTACCATATCAAAACTCGGAGTAACTCGGTATTTCAATAAATATGACTCTTATGGACAGGGGAGTTTTCTATAACTGACAACCCTACATGAGCTACGTGGAATACCAATGTTTGAAACCCCCATTAGCGGGAGCGTCATACTCTTTAGTAAGGTGTACGACCTTCAAACTGCAATAATCACAATCGGGCTCTCTAACCAATAATATCATCATCAAACAACCCTACGGTGGCACATAGGTTTTGGGAATCACCAAATTTCCCTCTTGGTGCTAAGTACTACTCTCCGACATGCTTAGAAAGTGTTAGGAAATCCACCACAACATTACAAGGGTCTATCAAAAAGACCAAATCAAATCTCTTTCTCATTTATCAAATCATACCAATTTGTGGATTCCTAACTCAATACATTTTAGCTCAAAAAATTTTAATATTCCTCAACATCAACAAGGTATCAATGCGTTGAACCATAACCGATTCGACCTTTGAACAAGGATATGAAGACTCAATACATAATATTTTCAACAATTTAACTTATCAAACCATCCGAAAAATACCAAGAGTCAATGTAACTTCAATATCAACATTTCTCAATTTGCCATCCAACTCTCATTTAAAGGTACTTGAGACATCAACCCATAGTAGGGATATAGAATTTCCAATATCAATTATAAATTCATAATAAGGAAATAGTGGAATGATAGTATAAATCAAGGCTTAACAAATTAAATCATCATACTCTCATAATCAAATACTTTTTGGACATAATTCCATCTCAACATCATACACATATCAGATGACATAATCCCATAGCTCATGGACAATAATATAAGATATAAAACCATATTTCCAATTCATGGTAAAACATGTAAAATGTCATGTCAATGCAATTCAATAAAAATATTGGGCACAAAATCGAAAGGATAATCTTATTCAAAGCCCCACATACCTAAAAATAAAAGATGAATATGAACTTCCAACTCCAGAACGTTATTCACAAAAATAAATGGTGCTTCTCAAAGCCCTTAACTTGATAAACTCGAATACCAAATCAATTTGAAATTTCTACAGTTCAATCAAGAGACATAGAAAGATGAAATATAAAGTAGTAGGGTTGGGGTTTGAGCCTAATGAAATTTTGGAGAAAAATGAGCTATTGAATGCTCTTAATGGACTTAAATCCATGGTTTACCCAGATGGATTGGAGTAGGAATGACAAAAATACCCTTAAAAATCAAATAATGTTAAATCTATCCTTGGGTGGACTATTTTGATAGGCTAAATCAGGTCAACCATAACTTTTTGCTACGATGGCCAAATTGGATGAAAATAATTTCATTGGAAATAGGACTTTTAAAACTTTTTGTTGATATATAGTCGCTCAACCAGATCATAATGTACAAGAAGTTATGATCGTTTGATGTTGACCCTAAAATTTGCCTTGCCTCAGTATGTTTTTCCTGCATATTTATTGTTCACTACTATTCATGGTTAGATTGGAATGATCATAACTCATCGGTCGAGTGTCTATTTTGGATGAACCACATATTGTTGGAAAGCTTATTCGATGCTCTACATGATGACGGGTTGCATATCAAGAAATTTCACACAAAAAATTATTAATCATGATAAAGATTAGAATTCAACATATTTTCGTTCGAGATCTTAACGAAATTTTTTTCGGGGCATCACATCAACCAATTTCAATTCCTCCATATAGAATGGCCCCGGAAGAATTGTGGGAGTTGAAAGAGAAATTGAAAGACTTGCTAGAAAAAGGATTCATAATGCCTAGTGTGTACCCTTAGGGTGCACTAGTGTTATTTGTGCATAAGATGGATGGCTCATTGAGAATGTGTATTGACTATCACAACTGAATAAGGTGACTATTAAGAACAAATATCCCCTTCAAAGAATTGATGATTCATTTGATAAGTTTCAAGGTGCCAAGTGGTTTTTGAAGATTGATTTGATTTTTGGTTACCACCAAATTAGGGTCAAAGAGAAGGACATACCCAATACAACTTTTTGAACACGGTATGGTCATTATGAGTTTTCAGTCATTCCTTTGGGCTAACTAATGTGCCTGCAACGTTTATGGATTGGATGAATAGGGTGTTATAGCTATTCTTGGATGTGTTTGTGATAGTTTTAATCTATGATATTCTGGTTTATTCGAGATCAAATGAGGACCATGTCGGTCACTTATGACAGGTGTTGTAGATTCTTCATAATCGTAAGTTGTATACAAAGTTCTCCAAATGTAAGTTTTGGTTAAAATTTGTGGCATTCTTAGGTCAGATTGTATCTGATGAAGGAATAAAGGTTGATACTCAAAAGATAGAAGCCGCGAAGAACTGGCCAAGACCTATAACGCCTATGGAGGTTCTTAGTTTCCTTGGGTTGGCAGGTTATTATAGAAGGTTTATTGAAGGATTTCCTTTAATTTATGCACCTTTAACAAAGCAAACCCACAAAGCATCCAAGTTCCAATGGAATGATTCATGTGAAAGAAGTTTCCAAGATCTGAACAACAAACTGACTTCTATACCCGTATTGGTACTTATAGAAGGCACAGAAAGTTATATAGTGTATTGGGTTGCTTTAAGAATTGCATTAGGGTGAGTATTGATGCAGCATGGTAAAGTCATAGCACATGCCTCAAGACAATTTTGGCCACATGAGAAAAATTATTCAACGCGTGATCTAGAGCTAGTAGCGGTTATATTTTCCTTAAAGATATGGTGTCACTACTTGTGTCGGATTCATGTTGACATATATACTTACCACAAGAGTTTACAGTATATCTTTAATCAGAAGGACCTAAATTTGAGGCGGCGAAGATGGCTTGAGTTATTAAATGACTATGATGTTGATATCTTGTATCATCTGGGAAAAACAAATATGGCGGCTGATGCATCAAGTCATAATTCTATGGTGCTCACTTATGGGTAGTCTATAGAACGACAAGGGATGACTAAGGATCTACACCAACTAGTAAATTTGGGGGTTCGCCTTCTTGAAACTCCATATGAGGGGATTATTGTGCATAATGTTGCAAAATCTTTGCTAGTAGCTAAAGTAAAAGAGAAGCAATATGCAGAACCCATTCTATTACAGCTTAAGAAGAATGTACAATGTGGTATGAGAAAGGCATTTGAGCTTAGTCAAGAGGGATTACTTCTTTACCAAAATAGATTATGTGTGCCTAATGTAGATGGGCTAAGAAAGAGGATTATCACAGAAGCATATCATTCAAGGTATTCCATCCATCCAGGGTCAACAAAAATGTACCATGATTTGAAAGGGATGTATTGGTGAGGTGACATGAAGAAGAACATTGTAGAGCTTATAGCTGAATGCGAAAATTATCTAAGAGTTAAAGTAGAGCACCAAAAATCTGGGGTTATATGCAATGTATAGATCTTTCAATCTGAAAGTGGGACATGATCAACATGGATTTCATCACTGGTTTTCCTCGTACATCTCAAAGGTTTGATTTCATATGGGTGATAGTTGATAGGCTTACCAAATTAGAACACTTTCTACAAGTTATGACCACTTACAGAGTTGAAGAATATGCCAAATTATATATTAAACAAATAGTTCAACTACACGGAGTTCTAATCTGTATTATATCAGATCAAGGAGCTCAATTTACTGCAAATTTTTAGAAGTCTTTCCAGATAAATTTGGGAACACAAGTCAATCTAAGTACAAATTTTCACCCTCAAACAGATGGACAAGTAGATCGTACCATTCAAATACATGAAGATATGCTATGAGCTTATTTATTGGACTATAAAGGTAATTGGAATGATCATTTACCTCTCATCGAGTTCTCCTACAACAAAAGCTATCATTCAAGTATCAAAATGGCACTATATGAAGCTTAGTATGAAAGAAAGTGTGGATCACCAATTGGATGGTTTGAAGAGGGTGAAACTACCTTATTCAGACCAGATCTTGTTAATCAAGCTATTAAAAAGGTTAAAGTGATCCAAAAGTGGCTAGAAACATCCCAAAGTCGACACAAGTCATATGCAGGTGTTAGAAGAAGGGGGCTAGAGTTTGCTATGCGTGATTAGGTATTCTTGAAGGTATCACCAATGAAGAGGGTTATAAGATATGGTAATAAAGGAAAACTAAGTCCACATTATATAGGCCCATACAAGATTACTCTAAGGTATGGCCAAGTCGCTTAAGAATTAGAGCTACCACAAGAGCTCTCGACAGTTCATCCAGTATTTACGTCTTAATGCTTCGAAAGTGCATGGGAGTTCAATCTCATATCACACCTACTGAAGATGTACAAGTTACGAAAGATCTTACCTATGAAGAATTACCTATCGCTATCCTAGATTGACAAGTTAAGAAGTTAAGGAACAAAAAAATAGCTTTTGTAAAAGTGCTTTGGAAGAACCAACAAGTAGAAGAGATAACATAGGAAGCTGAAGAAGTGATGAAATCTAAGTACCCCCATTTTTTCAAATACGAAGATAAAGTCCAAGATGCAGGATTAGAGAAATAACAAGTAAGTGTAATATATAAGTACTATGTGATAATAGGGATATTAAACTTAGTCTTGAACTTATTTGGTTAGATAGTTATGCTAACATTCGAGGACGAATGTTCCTAAGGGGGGAAGGATAACATCCTATATTTTGATTATACTTGTTCTAATTATATGGAACCTGGTTTATCCTTGTGGTATAGGTAACGAATGAGATTTGTTTTGTAAGTATTAATGATGTAGATGGAATTAAAGATGTTGCCTGTACATATTAATGTTATGCGATCAAGTTAACATCGATATGACTATTTAAACTTGGGATCATAAGATAGTATTTGAATGTAAAGTTTAAAGTGACCAAGTGTGTATAAGTTGAAAGTTAGATTAAAGGGATTAGGAGCTACAAATGAAATAAAAATTGAGGTGCTTTCTTGACATAATTAAGCTAGTAGGTGAGTCCCCTACTTCAGCTATTTGAATCAAATTAAGGGACCCATGGATATGGACAAGATTTGGGCCTATACTAATGTACTCATTTGGGACAAAATTGAATAAAAGAGAAAGAAAATAGATAAATGGCCCAACACACAAATCTGCCAATGGACCAAGTTAATTGAGCCAAAAATAAGAATTTAAGTAAGTAGGTGAATCACCTACTTTGAAAATTTGAGAATCTTGAACCCTTAAGTAGGTGAATCACCTACTTGGACCAATTTCACCAATTTTAAGGTCCAAAATGCAGCTAAGGAGGTGGACAAAATAGGTCCTTTATAAGGCCAAGTTGCTGGTCAGTTTACTTCAATTATAAGTCACAAAAAAGAGTATATTTCACAAAATCTCTCTACTCTCTCAAAAATAGCAAGGAGCAACCCTAAAATTCATTCTAGGGTTCTTGAAGAAACCCTCACCTTTGTAGCCCAAGATAAGTTAAAACACTTATGGTTTTGCTTAATTATCTCAAGGGACTATTAGGAAACCATGCTATAGGTGCCTAATTATTCTCACTTTTTCTTTGTTATTAAGATATCTCTTTTCTTTTTTGGTTTAAAGTGTGAAGAAAAGCAAAAGTTGAAGTTTTGAGAAGTTCAAATTAAAACAATAAGTTGCAGAATTGAGGTAAGGTAACTGCTCCATTTTATTCTCCTTGTATGCAAATTTGAAAGAGAATTATGGATGTGTTGTTATTGAGAACTAAAGCTATGATGAGTTCAATAATTGATTGCTACAATAAAAGGGATTGAAGGCTATTTTGTGGATTGTTTTGTACGTATATGTTATGGGCTGCTATATTAATGTTGGAGAAAGGTATGATTAGTTTGTAATAAAATATAGAAGAAAGGTGTGGAGGTACACTATCAAACCAATTATTGCATTTATTTACTACCTAATCTATTTTGAGTATTGTTTGGAATGTGTAATGAAGCCGAGATGGTTTCAGTAAATCTTATAAGAACCTGTATGGTATGTGGGTGTAATTGGAGGAGAAAAGGGTTAAAATTACACCCTTGATTGATATATTAATGGCTTACTGCCCCGTTGCTATTTTGGGTAAAGTTAAGTAGCCTAATGTGTTACTTGGTTACTAATACTAGCTTCCCATATATTCTATTATAGATAAGTAATCTAAAAGGGGGAAAGTCAAGTTGGGTTAGTTTCGGAGTTATTTAACCAGGTATTTAAGTCATACTCCATTTTTTACTCTATGGCATGAAATCGAATATTTATTCCATCAAGTAAGCTTCCAAGGTTATCCTATAACGAGTGATACATAATAGCAGCACATTATATTCCATTTAGCTAATGACCTTGTTCCCACTCTCTAATGTGTTAAAACACCTTGATATATAATTGTTATTTAACCTGCACATCTTTTTTCACTAGAAAATATTAGAAGTTCTCCGTTTACTCAAATATGACCAATGTGTATTTTCAGCTTCTAAACACTTCATTTGTACGCCAATATCTCCCTACCTTATTGTTGTTACATTAAGTGTCCATTTATATGTCTCCTATTAGCAGATAATTTGTTCAATCTACCATAATGTTATGACTAGCAAAGTAACTATCTCAAAGGTAAAATAAACTAAGTAACTCAAATCTAAAATAAGTGGCAGCTCTGGGGTATAATCCTAGCATGGGCCGATCTCGATACCTTTATATATGGGTGGCAGCTCAGGAGCTTAATCCTAGCATGGTCCGATCCTAATCTGTATATGTAGGTGGCAACTTAGGGGCATAAGTCTAGCATGGGCCTGATTTATCTATTTACTACTGATCAGCTGGTTATTTATATTATATATGGCTTATAAAGATTATGAAGTAAGAAAGGTAAAAATGATGAAAGAAACATAATGTAAGTAGTCCCACAAGTATATATAAAGGTGGTCTACTAATACTACCTATGCACTTTTATCTGATTTCTATTGAGTTGTTGTATCATGTATTGTTACCTTCAGCCTTACATATTCAGTACATATTTTTGTACTAACGTCGCTCACGGGGGACCTGTATTTCATGTTGCAGGAACAGGTACTTCAGCTCATACACCTCACTAGTAGGAGCATAGGCTATTCAGTGACTATTGGTGAGCTCCAGGTTGATTCGGGGCTTTCCGAGTCTATTCTATATATTTTGCTATTGTGCAGTATGTCAAGAGTAGAGCGGGAGTTTGTCCCGATCCTAACTAAGTCTATGTATCTTTAGAGGCTTTGTAGACTAATGTAAATTTATGGTAGTGTCTTGCCTTTAGATGTGGTGGCCCCAATAGCCAAGTGTTGTATCTATAAGTTGGTGCTGGCCTATGTAATTATTCTCATTGATACATAATATCATGATTGTCAAAACCTTTAGTTGTCATAGTTACATTCATGAGATAGTTATATTCATGAGAAGTACAAGGTTTTGAATTGGTTCTCTCAGGCCTTTACGGCTACGGGTGCCTGTACGCCCCTATAGGATTTGAGGTGTGACAAGAAAAATAGAAGAAAAGGAAGAATTGAGTAGTGAATAAAAGAGAAAAAAGAGGAAGAAAAAAAGGTTGTCCCTATAGAAGTAAGGAATGTAGTCTTAGAAACATAGAAAGTGTTAACTAGGAGACTATTTGATAAAAAAATCTATGAAAAACTAGGGATGGTAGAACTGGTGGAGTATGTGAGGCATCAGGGTTGGCTTTGCCTACTTGAAGAATCAGCTCCCATGGTATTTAAAAATGAGATAAGGGAACTTTACTACTCTATGGAACATTCAGATAATAGTTTGAGTTTGACTACATAGGTATAGGGAAAAGTTCTTAAGATGAATAAAGAAACATTGGAAAGAGTTTGACACACCTGATGATGTAATCCAAATTGGCATTAATGCTTTTGAGCATATATTTTGGGGCCAACACGAGGGAGTCCAAGACATGACCATCTCAAGGATTCCAAGACATATTTGGAGTGCCCTTTTTAAGATCCCAGTTGAACAATATCCTGTGTAGAAGATAGCTTGGAGTGCGTGAAAAGTTATACTTGATGATGTCATCTAAGAGAGCGTTGAGCAACACCGCATTGGATGATAGCTTTGTCTTTGAGAGAAATGGGCACCTATTGTCATTATTTTGGATCTTGGGTTACTTTTTTGCCCAAGTTACCATTAGGGTCAATTTTCCAAGTTGTAATAAAGGCCTTTTTGCCAATAATAGCTAGTACCTTCTTCATTTTAGGTAATTGCTTTTGGATATGTTTGTACACACTTGCGAGTGTTTTTATGGTTAGCTTGTTGGGAGCTTATTGGTTGTAAAAATGTGGGTTGTGAGATTTAAATGTCCTTCTCAGTTTTCATAAGAGAATTGGTGCTTGTAGTTGGATTACATTTGAGGGCCTCGTTTTATATTATGGTTTACCTACATTACTTCTCTTGTGTCATTCTATCTATCCTTTACTTTATTGTCTTATTTTCCATTGTTTCCCT
>NC_061113.1:84182861-84185277 GCF_002878395.1 Capsicum annuum
TCTATCCTTTACTTTATTGTCTTATTTTCCATTGTTTCCCTTGTTTTCATATTGTTTTCATTTCTATGTTTTCTTCTCGTATCATTTAGTATCATAGCTGAGCATGATTTTATCCCCATAAAGTCAATCTTGGGTCGTTCTGTTGAAAAATCAAAATTCCAAAAAAATTTCACTCTTCATGTTTTTGTCATTAGGTCAAATTTTTAGTCTTTTATTTTGTTGTTTTTCTTGTATTTTGGTGTTAGATTTTTTTTCCCTAACACTGTTGAGTCTAAATCTTGAATTTGACCTCAATCAGAGTTAAATTAGAGGATCTACCATTATTGAGGAGCTCAAGTTTTAAGGTTGAAGGTGTGAGTTAAAATCTAGGACTTTTCGTTGAGAATTTGATCAAAATGATTCTTGGAATGTGATTAGAATGTTGAAAAATGCTAAGATTCAAAATTTCGTTGCATTCTGATTATGGATGAAGAGTTAGGGATTTTTGTGTTCTTAAGGAAGATTCAAATCTTTATCTTGAATTTTCTTCATAAAAGTGTGGTTTGATCCTCAAAAGTTATGAAAAAGGTGTGAAAAAGTACTAGTACAAATCACCTTTTGAAGAGCCAAGAGAATATTCCAAGAGAGAGAAGCAAAAGGGACCATAAAAGGGCATTTTCAGCTTGTAAAAGATGATTTCGGCCCTTCTGCCTTGGATCTGCCTTGGAGCTGCACCTGACCTGCTAAAGCAGGTCCAAGAAAGCCCAAAACAATATATATTGCATTTGTGGTGCCCCCTATGTGCGACCGATCTTCCCCATATCCGCTTCAGTGCGCTCCAATGCAAAAGAGCCCCTAAAGGCACCCCAAATACATTTCAACACTTGTACAACACCAATTAAAGTTCTAAAACACATCTCAACACTTAAAATCTCAATTAAACTAGGTACAATCCATTAATTTCACCTCCTAATTCCTCCTTTCTTTTCGTTGATTCAAAAAACTAATTAACAGCTAAATCGTAATCTACTTAGTTGTTTAATTAGTTCTTGATTCATTCTTATTTTGTTGTTGAATTTATTGTGCCTTTTCTTTCACTTGTCTTTTATCCTGCTTAGTTTAATGTTTGAATTTGAGTTCTTCAAGTCTTTATTTTATCTTTTATTCTCTCATTGTGTATTTTATAGTTTCTTTCTTCGAAAACGCCATTAAGACACTTTTTTTCAACTTTTAAATGAGTCATCAATAGTTGTTTCATCTCTTTTTCTCAATTGTCCTAAGAAACTGGTGGAACAACCTTTGATATCTTAATGGAAGCCATCATGGTTTTGCGACAAGAATTGAATAATTAGAAGGTGGAATGGTCACACTTGAAAGGCAAGAGGGAAACTTTGACATGTCTTACTCCCTAAAACACCTCAAACGTACCAACCATCACTATACCAGGGATCATTCACCATAATTGTGCTCCAAGGCTTCAAGAACATCTTTCCTTAACCTAAACAACTACAAACAAAACTCCACAAGGCATTTCTCAACCAATCCCAATCCAAATTGAAAAAGACAATTCCAACATGGAGCCTTTGTTACCCGCTAACTATGATGCTAGAATTTTACCTAGCAACACTCCTTCATCTATGTAGGTCCATGAACAAACTATCTCAAAGGATAATGCAAGGCTAATGACTTATGACAATGATCTTAAAGGCATAACAAAGTTTTTACCAATGGATTCCAAGCTTTGAGAGTATGGTGATAAATTGATAAAAGAATTCGATTCGAGGATGAATCCTTTTCAAAAAAGAGAGGATGATACAATCCAAATTGACATTAATGCCTTTGAGAATATATTTCAAGGCCAACACAAAGGATTCTAAGCAATGACCATCTCAAGAATTCCAAGACATATTTGGAGTGCCCTTTTTAATCTCTCAAGAGAACAATATCACGTGTGGATGATAGCTTGGAGCATGGGAAAATAAATACTTGATGATGTCATCCTAGGGAGCATTGAACAACAACGCATTTGGATGATATGTTGGGCTTTGAGAGAAAGTGGCCGCCCATTCACATTGTGTTGGCTCTTGGGTTACTTTTGGGCCTAAGTTGTATTTAGGGTCACTTTTGGGCCCAAGTTGTAATAAAGGACTTTTTGCCTACAAATAGCTAGTACCATCTTCTTTTTAGGTAGTTAATTTTTGATATGTTTGTATATATTTTCAAGTATTTTTATGTTTAGCTTGTTGGGAAGTTATTGGTTTTTTAAAAACGTGGGTTGTGAGGGTTCAATGTCCCCCGGTCTTCATAAGAGAATTGGTGCTTATAGTTGGATTATGTTTAAGGGCCTCAATTTAGTATAGTGCGGTTTTCCTACATCCTTGTCTTGTGTTATTCTATCTATCCTTTACTTTATTGTCTTATTTTCCATTGTTTCCCT